>NC_140166.1:168293239-168295739 GCF_963971535.1 Notolepis coatsorum | reverse complement strand
ACGTAGAAACTGTACATTGGAGGTGGTTGGGGGGGGGGGAGAAACACTGTATAAACAAGCAAAACTGTACATTGAGGGGGGGGGAGACACTGTACAAACAAGCAAAATTGTACATTGGACTATTGACAAAACCATACTAGGTAAATGACTGTACATTGGAGGGGGTTGGGTTAGGACATTTACAGGGGCCAGTTTTGAATTGCAGTCTCCCGTAGGTGTCCCTTGAGAGTGGTTTTGAAAGTGGGTAGTGATCCACATTCCTTGACAGCTTTGGGTAGGGCGTTCCACATTGATGTGGCATAATGGCGAAATGTGTTTAGTCCCTTATTTGAGCCGAATCTGGGTTTAACATGATTTGTGGCGCTCCCTCTGGTGTTGTGATCGTGGTATTCACTAGGGATGCTCGATATTGGCTTTTTTACCGATACCGATATTCCGATATTGTCCAACTCTTAATTTCGATACCGATACCGATACCGATATCAACCGATACCGATATATGCAGGGTTTCCCCCCAAAAAAACGGAATAATTTCAGGTAACTAATAATTTCACTGGATGCATTCAAAAGGCTTTCTAAATGTAAGCATTATCTGTGCAAAATATGATAATTAAAAAAGTAAAAATTAACATTACATATCTCTTGTTGTTGAATTAAACCAAAATGCATACTTTTGACAATAAATAAAATAAGAATTGGTTTTTACTTGCTTGCCTGGGTAAATAAAGGTTAAAAAAATAAATAAAAAAAAAAAGATTACCGATACCAATATTTTCCGATATCACATTTTACTGCCGATATCGGCCGATAATATCGGTCGGCCGATAATATCGGACATCCCTAGTATTCACTGACCTTTGGGAAGTATTTTGACATGTACATGGGTACCTTGGTCGTGTAGTGTATCTTGTAGACCAGGCCCATTGCAAGTTGCTGTACTCTGTCGTCTACTCTAAGCCATCCTAGGTTGTCAAAGTGGGCAGGGGTGAGGTGGGTTCTAGGAGTAAGGTCAAGCAGTAGTCTGACCAGTTTGTTTTGAGATGTTTGTAATTTTGTTTTTAGCGCCTTTGAGGTGCTTTGGTACCATGAGGTGCAAGCATAGTCGTAGTACCCTTGAATGAGTGCTCCTGCCAGAGTCTTCAGGGTATTCTTGTTTACCAGAGAGGAGATCCGGTACAAGAATCAAGTTCGTTGGTTGACTTTTTTTATTACACTGGATGCCATTTTGTCACAGGAGAGATTAGCCTCTAGGATGGAACCCAGGTAGGTAATTTCATCTTTCCTTGTGACAATATTGTCACCCACTGTAACTGAGAAGTCGTCGGTCTTGCTGAGTTTGTTATTTGAACCGAAGAGAATGGACTCTGTTTTGCCCATGTGTAATGATAGTTTGTTATCCGCCAGCCATATGCAGATTTTGCCTAGTTCCGAGCTGAGGGTTTTTTCAACCTGTAACTTGTTCTTGTCAGAGACCAGCAGGGCTGAGTCGTCCGCAAACAGGAACAAGTTGCAGTCACAAGCTGACGACATGTCATTTGCATAAATTAGGAACAGTAGCGGTCCTAGTATGCTTCCTTGTGGAACCCCACAGCTCACTGCGAGGGGGGGGGATAGGGTACCGTTTACCTCCACCATCTGTTCCCTCCCCTCAAGGTAGGATTGCATCCAGCTCACTGATAGACTATCAAAACCAATTGCTTTTAGCTTGTCAATCAGAATGGAGTGATTGACAGTGTCGAATGCCTTTTGTAGGTCCAGCATGACCATGCCGCAGTATTTGCCTGCGTCCACCTCTTGTTTGATGTGGTCATTCAAATAGAGAAGGCATGTGTCAGTGGAGTGGGATGTTCTGAAGCCAGATTGGAATTCGTAGATTCGATTTTTTTCCGCTAGGTACTTTTCGACCTGTTCGTAGACTATTTTTTCCATGACTTTCGAGATGGAGGTGAGAATAGAAACAGGGCGGTAGTTGCCTGGGTCTAATTTGCTGCCCTTTTTGTGCAGAGGGGTCACCCTCGCAATTTTGAAGTCCTTGGGGACGTGTCCCTGTTTTATGGAGAGGTTTATTATGTGTGTGATGACTGGGGTGATGGCGGCTGCTGAGTCTCTGAGGAATTTGGAGGGGATGTTGTCATGGCCAGTGGCCTTGTTAGGTTGGAGGGCGCTCAGTTTATTGAGTACCTCATCTGTTGTTACCATTTCCAGCTTGAAGTCGTCCTTGCGGACCCCTAGGTTTTTGTAGTAAGCTACTATGTGTTCTACCCCATAAAGCCCTGAGTGGGAGGGTAGTTTGTTTACCAGTGTTGTGGCTATGTTTGTGAAGAACATTTTTAAGTAATTGGCTACATCCAGCTTGTCTGTGATGAGCGTGTTGTCCGTTTTTATGTTTATGTTTGAGAATCTGGTTTTAAGTTTTTTACTGCATCCTAGTTGATTATTAAGTAATTTCCAAAGTTCACGTGGTTTGTTTTTGTTTTCCTCAGTTTTGTCATTGATGAAA
>NC_140166.1:168088239-168290739 GCF_963971535.1 Notolepis coatsorum | reverse complement strand
CATGCTCTAAGACAAACTCTAACCTTAACCAACTTTGAAAGAGTGCCTAAGCTTAACCGTCGAAAGAACTTGCAGTCACGCTCTAAGACAAATAGCTCCCATCTCAGTCACAACAACACAACTATGATCTCTACCACCAAGCTAGAATTGGAACATATAAATTGGATTCGGCCAATCAGAGATTGTCTCCGCGAAATGCTGCTACGGAAAAAAAAACTGACGTCGGCCAATCAGAGAGCGTCTCCGCGAAATGCGGCTACAGAAATTCTTGACGCTGCTGCCTAGACCGCTTCAAATCGCGCCCGGATTCCAACATAATAGTCATATTTCAACGCACAACGCGTTACGCACTGATTGGCTGCGACGGATACAGCGATCACACAGTGACGCGCACTCAGAGCGCTATCGTGTCTAGCCCGGGCAGAGAAATACAAAAAAAAGAAAAAAAGAAAAAAAAAGTGAGTCACTTCCTGTTCAGGAAAACGAGTATTTTTTATTTTATATATTATTATTATTATTTTTTTTTTTTGGTCTTTTTCCCCCTCCATTTTCCTCCGATTTTCTCCCATCCCAATGTTAGTCGTATGCCAATTCCCAGTCCCTTCCTGGTCGCTGCGCACTTACCCCCCACAGTCAGATCATCTGGGAGAGTGGAGGCTACCACGTGCTTCCTCCGACACACGTCCAGCCAATCACCGCTTCTTTTCACCTGGCAGCGCGGATTCTCATCGAGAGGGCGTAGCGTGTGGGAGGTCACACTATCCCCCTCGAGTCCTATCCGCGCTTAGCAGGCGCCCCGACCGAACTGTAGGAGTCGCTGTTTACAACGACCCGGACCCACCCCGCCAGCTTCTCCCACCCTCTAATACAGCCAATTGTATTAGTGCAGACGGCCAGCCAAGCTGGTGACAACTCCGGAGCTGTGAGCTGGATTCGAACAGGCGATTTTATTTTATATATTAACGTTATATTGTGCATTGGAAACACAAACATACTTAAAATGAGTAAATATTATTCATTTTAAACATGTTTATATTATTTATAGGGCTATAAAACAAAGAACAAAAAAAAAAAATTTCTTGTTCTACTCTCATATAACCAGGGGCCTGAGGGGGGGCGGCGCCCGAGCGCCCCTAGTGGCGAGCCGCCACTGCATACAATACAGCATTATATAACTATTATAATGTTGGGGATTTTTTTTTAAAAGACTTTACACAAATACACATGGATACTAGACTACAGGATCTGTAGTTCTTTTTTAAGCTTACTTTTAAATATATTTAAAGTGGAACATGTTTCTATTAGATTTTGTATATCATTCCACATCACTGCACCTTGATAAACAAATGAGAATTTGGCAACAGAGGTCCTACAGAAAGGAATGCGTAAGTCTTTATTTCTTCTTGTGAGAAGAATATGATTTTTGTGCATGATAATGAGAATTAAACTCAAAATAAGTTTGAAAAAAATTAGGCAAAGATAAAGGAAGACCAATTACTTTGTACATAAGAATCCCTGTTTGTACCCAGTGTTGTTATTGTTGTTACCACTGTACCCAGTGTTGTTGTTGTTACCACTGTACCCAGTGGTGTTGTTGTTACCACTGAACCCAGTGTTGTTGTTGTTGTTGTTGTTGTTGTTGTTGTTGTTGTTGTTGTTGTTGTTGTTGTTGTTGTTGTTGTTGTTACCACTGTACCCAGTGTTGTTGTTGTTGTTGTTGTTACCACTGTACCCAGTGTTGTTGTTGCTGTTACCACTGTACCCAGTGTTGTTGTTGTTACCACTGTACCCAGTGTTGTTGTTGTTGTTGTTACCATTGTTGTTGTTGTTACCACTGTACCCAGTGTTGTTGTTGTTGTTGTTACCACTGTACCCAGTGCTGTTGTTGTTACCCAGCAGCCAGCAGAACCATCGATGGAAGTGGAAGCACTTTCAAAATAAAAGTTGGGTCCCTTTTCAAAATAAATGTATTGAACGATACATATCATCCCATGTTTGTATCACGATATATCGTTACACCCCTAGTAGAATGTACATTCCATTAATGATTATGTAACCAGAGTGTTACATAAAAAATTGCCTCTACCTCAAAACTCTAGCACAGCCCTTGTTGTCACTGTATGATGGCCCTAACAATATCACAGCGATGGTAACACTGAAATGTTAGGCCATGTTACAACAATATTTCTATCTGTATACAGTTAAAGAAAGTATTATATTGTACTGTATTATTGTCTTGTATTTTATCCGATTGTACTGTGCAGGGACTACAGATACATTTTACTGTACCTTAACTCATTCAGTGCCAAGGATTAGCCAGGTCCCGTTATAGCTATGCCACGCTTTAAAGATAGGAGCGTGTCACCTTGTTTGTAGAGCTATATCTATATTCTATATTATAGCTATGGAGACAATACTATAGTCATTTGACACTGACTTTCTTCCGTCGAACATGCAAAAAATAGAAGAAATTGCATACGTTCGCGCGTTATCCTGTGGTGAATATAAGTATAGTTTAAGAGTGATCCGGGATAATTCATGAAATGCTGATAGGCTGCTACGTGTATTCTACTATAAGCGTTGGGGTTTCTTGCCTGGACACGCTACTATTTCCAAATCAAATGTATATAATAGGTATTATGTTTCATCATGAATGCATAGTTTTTTTATGCTTTGATGGCCAGTAACGGCATTTGTGTTGAACACTACAGAAGCCGATCAGCTGGATCGATATGAAGACATTGTTGGATCAAGCTGAAATTGATGGTTGTCTGATCGCGATTTCTAGTATTGGTGTCCATCTGGTCCTGGACATAATTTGGCACAACTTATGGATAGAGTGTGCCAGATGCATTTCGAAGTGGTCGGATGAAGCGATTCACTCCGCTCCAGAGACATTTGAGTGTAACACAGGGTCTGGAACAGGGTTTACTGCACTCTCGATACTGCCACCTGGCAGGATCTGGCCGGTACTGCACCCTTGGGGTCCCAGTATGCCTTTAACGGCAATATACAGGTCCGTGACATTGAATAGAATATTAAAATTGAAAAAAGGAAAACAGACCAAATAACGTATATATACGTGGTTGGCGTTCAATGGTTGTCGGCCAAACACAGGGAATGAGTTAAGACTAACTCTGGTACATACTCCACATTTTAACAATTTGATATGTTGTTCATCATATTAATTTGATCATCGTGTAATATTTATCAAAAATGAAAAAAAGCAGCCTGCGAAAGGCATTTGAATTGGCGTAGAATATATATATATATTTTTTTTTTTGTGTCGCTTTGTGTAAATCAAAGTCCAACAAGCTACGAAAATTACAAATGTATTGGGAGTGCCCTTGGTGAGAAACCGCCAGACAGACAGGATAAACACGTCGACTCTGTGAGCCGCACCACTTAATGAAATGTTTGCTCCACTCGCAGCGATGTGCTTTGTCTCTGCGACACTCTGTGCAGTGGGTGAGACACTAAAGTCTCTATTGTCTGAGTCAACTTGACCTGACCTAGCTGGTTAAGCTGAGGTATTGTGAACAGCAAATCGCTTCAACTGGGGGGGTAGCTGCTTTGTGTGGCTATGGGGGAAAATAACCCAATAAAAAAGAGCATCCCCATAGTTTATGCAGAGAAAGACCAGTTTTGTCTCCAGAAAAGCAGTGTTTATTTCCAGCTGCCAATGGAAAAATACAAAATGCTTTGGGTTGCACCACGCCTGACCTTGTTGGGATGAATCTCGCCAACAACTTTCAACAATAATTCTGTGTGTTTGTGTGTACCTTGTTTATGTGAACAATTTCAAGACTCCACACTCAGGACACACTACCAAATGAGGAGACTTTGCAGAGCTTGTTTGACGAGCTATTGTAGTGTGATGGTTAAGGTTAGGGTTCATTACAGAATGCAATATGTCACATAAACAAGCATAAGTAAGTAACAAGTGTGTGTGTGTGTGTGTGTGTGTTTGTGTGTGTGTGTGTGTGTGTGTGTGTGTGTGTGTGTGTGTGTGTGTGTGTGTGTGTGTGTGTGTGTGTGTGTGTGTGTGTGTGTGTGTGTGTGTGTGTGTGTGTGTGTGTGTGTGTGCGTGCGTGCGTGCGTGTGTGTGTGTGTGTGCGTGTGCATGCACAACAAGCATGTGTGTGTGCAAGTGCAAGCATGCATGTGCATTTTAGAAATATCGACTGAACTCTAGTCACAAACTATCTGGAAACGCGGCAGCAATCAACAACTTGGGTTTCTTGCCTGATGCCTACAGCGGTGAAGTGGTGAGAGGACCGGATAGCGCTTAGCACCAGCTCTTAATCACATTTCACCATGCGACAGGCCCGTACTTGTACCTCACAGGTATCCTCCAACTCCTATCGGTCCGTCTCTTCACACCCGCGTTGCTCTTAATAGCCTGCCGGTGTCGTTCTTCACCAAGTCGATGCGGAGACAGCCCTCCCTTAATTTAAAAAGAAAGCGTAATTAACTCTGCGACCACACACAACCTCCTACAAGCGGCTTTCAACTGCGTATTCTAGCGATTCGAAATAGCACAAAGAGGGTTGAGAGGGAAATGGGGCGGGGGGGGGGGGGGGGGGGGGTTAACAACATTGCCCCTTTCATTTTCCACATTGTGAAAGTCCTGTTTAGACAAGATTTGTCGTTAGCGTGTTATCACAATATCTCCCAAAGGTGACATGGATATAGTCAATTACACTATTCCTATCCTGAAGAAGCATCACACACACAACACCCCGACATAAAAACACATTCATTTGGCATTAGTCTTGTGTAAAATAAATCACAATCCATTGTTCAAAACACATTGTTTTTGTTGCTTTTATTAGAAGTGTGATGCAGTTGCCCTTTCAAATGCCTTCTTTGTGTAGTAAAATAATGGAAATGTTGACACTCAATAAGGATCCGCTTGTAAGCTGATAAAATATGATTTGCTGACAGCAGTCAGGGGTCTGTCTGAGTCCTCACACACACACACACACACACACACACACACACACACACACCATGATGGATCACCCTTGGAAAAATAATATCAACTGCGGAATTGCCAGTGGTTTACCGTCGACCAGCCCAAACTTGTATGATTGTCTAAACTGGGCACAGCTCTTGTTTGTGGTCTCCCACTGACTACTGAGTGGCACAGGGGGGAGACCGCCTCCTTCTCCCCACAGGCCCCACTGCCACCTCCTCATTTCCTGCTGGACCACACCGCTCCGACACCTCCTCCCAGACTCTAATTACCACAACGGAGTCGCAGCGCTGGCAGCAGTCCTCCACGGCGGCGGTGCCCTGCACCCTGCTAGGAACCACGGCGCTAATTGTTCACGCATCTGAGGAAGAACAAAGGGGTAGAGAATAAGAGAGGTAGGGACTAACTTGACATGCTAATTTTCATTAACCCTGATCTCTCCGTTCTTTCATCATCCACCAACCAACCACCACCACTCCCCCCCCTCCCCTCCCTCCCTATACAGTGTGGCGAAGCACTCAAATTATCCACAAGCATCCTAGCTATCACTAATTATCCAAAGAGTTCCTCATTAGGCTATTTCTAATCCAACCTTAGATCAACACTTGCTCAGACCTCTGGGATTCTCCGTTCCCAACAGCGGTTAAACAAACAATCAGTTCAAAGGATCAGGTATTCCATTTTAAGAGGAGAGGAGAAAAAGGGGGAAAAAGCCAAGGGTAAACAACTGCTCACTTGAAAGAAACGATTCCAGAGGCTCTCCTAGCATGGTTGCAACCGATCTATAATTCATTTCACTCAGAGAAATGGTCAATTTCTCCTATAAATTGGGTCCTTAATTTTATGAAGGAAAAAGGTCTAAAATGCTAGTGTGTGCCGGCTTACTCTACAACTGACGCAAGAGTGCCGGAGCTCTTGTCATGGTTACCATGGACTCTCTCTGCAGTGTGTGCAGCTCACGGTACGATGACAAATGGGCAAATGTGCTGACCAACTTATCTGTGCCTGGTCCTCTGGGTAAGGGGCAATGTCTTATCCACAGTTAGCTCACGTTTCCACCTAATTCTATTCATCATTCTCGTGCCGCTATTTAATGCCTAATTGTGCCAAGAGGTCATGCAGCAAGTGAGTGCATTAATTTCATCTGGGTTTCACAAAGTGCGTGCCACATTATTCTTTGCTTACCCTTTGCAAACTTCCAGTCCTCCTCCGGATTCCTCAGAGTTTTAGTGTTGTTCTAACCAATCACGATTCTAATGTACCATAATTTCAATCGCTTCACTGCCACCCCCCACCACCACCACGCTCTCCCTTAATGTCAGCGCTGTGCTCTGTGAAACACCACCAGAATCGGAGTCTGTCACTTAAAATATAATGCCGTCAGATCTGTGACTTTAACCTTGAAGCAATTAGCTGTTGCTGCGCTGTAATGATTCCTGACATCACTCCGCTGTGATGAAACCCCTAATTGCTCTGTAAAAATTGAAGCTTTTGACATCATTGCTGACAGCCTTTTTTTTTCTCCCCCCTTCTCCGTCGCACGGTCGTGTGTGACGGCGCCCGGTTTGAAACTTGAAAGGTAGCGGAGCTTCTCTGCCATCAGCTGTCCTGTCACTTGACAAAGAGGGAGAGGGAAACTGGCTGGATTTGCTGAAATGATGAGGCCATTTAAACTATGATATGTCGCCGCTCCCACGTCATTCTATGAGCTCAGCCGCGGGGGCGGTGCGGCTTGTATAAGGATGACGAACGGACGGCTCAGAGACGCCGTGTCAACAAGTCTATCGAGCGGTTCGCTCGCTCCTCTTAACAACCAAACTGTATTTCTAGTTTGGGTTCTGCGCTTGTGGTGCACCTTATTCCTTTTAACAGAATTCTTGTTAATCTGTCTAATGTGACCCAAACATACTGTAGATTGTTGACCTTTTTTTCTAATTTGGCTCATAAAGAATACAGTATAAACAAAGGTGGTGCAAGAATAAGCAATCTTGCTTAAAGCCATATGCATAGAATATTAGATGTGGATTTTGATGACCATGATAATGTGCATATTGCTTATCCGATTTGGCTCAAACTTGGTGGATAAGTTGACAGCAGCCAAGGACCCTTTATTTTTTTTACATATCGGTCAAATATCAATGCCACCACATTTTGCCATTGTATACAGGACCAAGATAGTGACAGACAACTGAGGGATGCTAGGTAGGGACGTGAGTGAGGTTGACACAAAATCTACATGGACTACAAGATATTATAATGAGTCTCCTCAGTCTACTGGATCTTCTCCTAAATATTCATGACTGGACAGCAGGTTTACAGTTCGACGTGTACTGTAGCGCAGATGTTCTATTTCTTCAAGTAGGCCCACCAGTTGGCGCCAGTTGGTATTGTTGTTAATTTCCCATAAACACTGTTGCTTCCTGTCAAAGAGGATGTTCATCTCTCCTTGTGTATTTGTTCATTCTAAATCAAGTGAGGATGTAAGACGGTAAACGTCAAAGCGATGGAACGCTATACGACTAGGTCGGCAACTAGCTCTGCCTTGGGTTTGAAAGCAGCACATTGGGAAATAAACAAAATGGACTCCCAGTGAAAATGATCTACAATAAAGTAAATTGTCCGCCATTGACTAAAAACACACTTCTTCAATCAATATCTAAGATAACAAAAAGATAAAAATAAATACTAACCTTCGTACTGTCTTTTACTATCATGCACTTTTCTAACTAAGGAATCTACCTTGCCTATATTAATACCTACTATGCTAATATGTCTTATACTAATAATACTACTATACATAGCCGTGGGAACTAGGGGTGCTGGGGGAGCTACAGCACCCCCACCTTCAGGTGCAGCACCCCCTCGCGGCACAAACGGAATATTGATGCAAAATAAATCTGTCACATTATTATAATAGTTTGGTGTCGAAACCCAGGAGATATGAGCGTTTTGGATAGCTCTAGAATGGGTGAAAGCAAACGTCGGACTGACATTTTAAGAATGAGACGAGTTTTGAATCAGATAGACATTGAAATTGACAAGGAAACTCCGAATGTTGATCACTTGAGCACTTTATTGGATGTACTGGGAGTTAATAAAGAAGACAGTTTGTTGGAACCTGACCGTGAAATAGAACAGCTAACTGCCTAACTCTGACGGATGATTTGGATGCTGAGATTGAAGCCTCGGAGATGTATAAGCCGCACACAACGCAAAATAAGGAACCGAGAAGAACTGATGGCAGCAGCGCATGTGAGTGATGCTAGTAAAGAATCAACTAGATCACAGAGAGCGCCAATGAAGTAGAGAAATGTAATGTAACGTGCACCGGTAAACTTCTATAAAGGACACTTTCGTATTATAACCCGACGTTTGGACAATCCATTATTTGGAAAGTAGTTATTCTACAGTTTGGTGTAGTGTATAAAACTTGTATGGTCCGTGTTTTGTGACAGCGTCGCTGTCCATGGTGCTGAAGGTTGCATTTATACTAGTGTATACAGCCTCTATACAGTGCCACCACGTGAAACAACGCAGCAAGATACAACTAAATATTTTACCCGCGGGGGGGGGGGGGGGGGTTGCGTGGTCAGCACAGCACCCCTACTCAAAACATCTTCCCGCGGGTATGGTACTACACTCAAGACTATAGCACCCAAGTTCAATATTGTTTGACAAACAATGTTACTTACCCTTAGCTGCCAGAGTTGTACCCTTCCTACTGACTTGTAAGTCGCTTTGGATAAAAGCATCAGCTAAATGACGAAACGTAAATGTAATTCACTTTGACTTACTGTGGTGGTATGTTGGGGTCTTCCTGGCAATGCCATCTCATTAACACTTTGAGAGCCAGCCGTGTTTTCCTTTTTACCCCCTTGAATGCCCACATCCACTCCAATGTTAACGTTAATATCGCCTAATCTATGTTTTAAATTATGGCTATGTGTCTAATCTGTCCGTCGCTTATCAAAGACTCATTTTCCAGTCAACATTGTCGTAGCAGATTGTTTTTTTATCGCTTAATTTCCGTTTGATAGCATTTTGAAAATCACTTGTTTTCACGGAAAAAACAACACATTCTATGATAATCGCCTTTTACTGGAATATTCTAGAACGTTGTAATTTTTCGGCCTATTTATGAATCGTTTTCAAATAAACGCTAGATGATCGATAATATATGTGTATGCATGCACGCTTGTGCCGCCAGTTGAAAATCGATTCTCCTATTTCCTGACCGCGAGCAGAGTAAAACAGCCTATCACCATAATCACATAAAAGCTTATATATCCATGAAAACGTGTCTGATTATCCTAATACTGATAACATAGATTCCTTACCTGAGATCAGATGGTATCCAAATGGATTATTCCAATTCCTGATCGCCATTCAAAAAAATCGCTCATTTGATTGATCCATCGTGTATACAGTAAAACACATATTCCCCGTGGCTCCGAGGCTCCAGAGTGAAGCTGGTAGACCCCGGTTACATGAGTGAGAAATAAAATGAGGAGTGCAGGGGGTTTTTCCCATTCATTTTCATTGAGTCCAATCCAAAAGTGTGATTTACCATCTGGGAGACGATAGGGGGTGCTTTTTTCACATCTGAGCGCCTGGGGTGACTGGATCTCCAACAGTAGACTCGCTGACGACGCGGTCTCCCAGGTACTGCACAGCACCCTCTCTCACCTTGACCGTCAGAAGGGGGGCTATGTGAGACTGTTATTCATTGACTACAGCTCAGCGTTCAACACCATAGTCCCCACCAGACTGGTGGACAAGCTGATCGAGCTGGGTCTGAGCTCTGCCCTGAGCGCCTGGGTACTGGACTTTCTGAGCGAAAGACCCCAGGCGGTCAGGGTGGGGGGTCAGACCTCCAACACCATCACCCTGAGCATCGGGTCCCCCCAGGGCTGTGTTCTGAGCCCCCTGCTGTACTCACTCTACACACACGATTGTGTGGCCAAGTTCAGCTCCAACTCCATAGTGAAGTTCGCAGACGACGCGTGGTGGTGGGGCTGATCTCGGACAACGACGAGAAGGCCTACCGGGAGGAGGTTGAGGTACTGGAACGCTGGTGCCAGGACAACAGCCTGCTCCTGAACATTGGTAAAACCAAGGAGCTGATCGTGGATTATAGGAGAGGACAGCAGGAGACACACACACCACTGAGGATTAACGGGGCTACCGTGGACAGGGTGAGCAGCTTTAAGTACCTGGGGGTCCACATCTCAGAGGATCTGACATGGTCAACACACATAGACACAGTAGTAAAGAAGGCGAAGCAGCGCCTCTACCACCTGAGACAGTTAAGGAAGTTCAGAGTATCGGGGATGATACTCCAGTCCTTCTACTCAGGAGCTGTAGAGAGCATCTTGACCGGAAACATCACTGCCTGGTATGGAAACAGCACGGCACAGGACAAGAAGGCCCTACAGAGAGTGGTGCGCTCAGCCGAGCGTACCACGGGTATTGCACTACCTCCCCTGCAGGTTCTATACAACAAGAGGTGCAAATCCAGAGCCTGCAGAATAATGAAAGACCCCCACCACCCCAATAACAGCCTGTTCCAGCTGCTGAGGTCAGGCAGACGCCTGCGAACCCCAGCTACTAGGACAGAGAGGCTTAGGCTCAGCTTCTTCCCCCAGGCCATCAGAGCCTTGAACAATGAACATTGAGTGCCACAGAACACTGAACTATCCACACACAAGCACACATGAGCACACACACGACACATGAGCGGACACACACTCATGCCGCACTCACCCACACTTATTGCCAAAAGGAAAGGCCACTTTAAATTAGTATAGCAACAGTAACAGTGTATGCACTACCAAAGCTACCTAGCATGTCCTATATGCTCTGTAAATAACTATGTACAGATACCGAGATGTCACACCATGTTACCTGTTACCTGTTATTGCACAATGTTGTTTTTATTGGATTCTATTATATGTTGTACCACTGTATTGCACATCGTTGCGGGCAAGACCACCCGCATTTCATTGTATACTTGTATGCTGTGACAAATAAAACTTTTGACTTGACTTGACTTGACTTGGCTTGATGCAATATGATTTCAGATCGCTAATAAAAAAAAGAAAACGAATAAAACGAATATTCTCGTGATTGGGCATTCAACCCGGGGGGTAATAACCCGAATAATCTCGGGCGTGGCATGCAAAGTGTTAAAGTATAGGAAAAAGACGGTTTCTCGGTTTCTCTGTGTGACTCGGGAACATCGTGTTAATTACAGCACCATGAAATGATGTAGGCTAGATGGAAAATGGCAATATCTTGTCTTATAGGGACTGCTACCTTATAATTTCATGGAGCTGTAATTAACACAACACAAGGATTCAATGTCCCCGATGACATCACTGGTGGCCATATTCAAACTCTTTTACTCTCAATAACTGTCAAACTAAATGGATGCGTGTAAAAGCTGTTCAGAGTCATTGGATGTGTCTCGGATTATGTGCAAAATAAATCGGCATTGTTTTTTTGGCAAAGTGCCCCGTTAATGAGATGAAATTGCCGGGAGGTAATTGCGGGACGGGAGAGAAGACCACCACAACTCACCACCACGGTAGAGCAAAGTGACTTTATTGATGACCGTTTTCACAGGGAGGCCCTTTGTTTTGTTTTCTTAATGTGCTGCTACCAGACCCAAGGGAGAGCTAGCTTGCGTACAGCGTTTCATGGGTCTCTCACATAAGGCTAGTTTGTTTTTAGGAGGTGTGCGGTAAGTAATCCAGCAGAATTCCAGCAAAATCCAACCTTGAAATAAACAACTACACTGTAAAAATATATTCACAGGAAATTCACTGTATTATTTTACAGATTACTTTTGTTTTTCTACTTTAAGTGTAAATGCCATAAAATAGGGCCTACAGTGAATTACCTTTTATCAAAATATTAACCATTAAATAACGGTTGTAATCTGTAAATTTATTTGATTTTACTGTAATTTGACAGTAAGTATTTGGCAACCAGACATTTAAATTTTTTTTTCTTATTTTTGGTTCTTTTTTAAGACAATTATACAAACCTATAAAATGGATATTTTATAATTCTACACATAGCTACTTGAATTACTTTTATCTTACAGTACATCATATGTATTTGGGGAACTACATGTCAAATGAGACCAATAAAGTGATGGATAATATATCTATTATAAAAGCTTACAATTGAACTGAAAATCAACTTTTTGTCCAAACTACAGCAGACTCACTACATATCAGAAGAATAGTACAGAAAAAGTGCTGCTTGAGTTGCAGACAAGTATACGATACGAGTATACCAGTATGTAGATAAATAAACAAACTAATAAACTAAATGGTAAATGCACAGCATATAGTGTTTTTTATCCAAAGCGCTTTACAATTTATGCCTCACATTCACCTATTCACACACCAACAGTGGAGGCAACCATGCCACCCTGCTCATCGGGAGCAGGTATGGGTTTAAGTGTCTTGCTCAAAGACTATACCGCATTGAGGTTGTATGCCTCCACCAAACAGTAGCCAATGGGGGGAGGTGAGAGGCGGGGCAAACATAGACCAATAAAATAAGATCTCCCTGCTGAGTCCAAAGGCACAATGCACGAGTCTGTACGACAAACATTGCATGAGATATGGAAGTGGGCTTACGTGTAGCATCGGAGCTTAAGCATTAGGATGTGATTAGCCTAGACCAACGGCCCTCAAACTACGGGTCGGGAGTCGGATGCCCCGATCGATCGGCCAGCGATCGGTATCGGCCAATAATCAGTATAAATATGAGATTGGGGAATTGCGATAATGCATCATACTCGCCGATTGCGAAAACCGATCGATGACGCGCACGAAAAACATAAAAACATAGAACATAGAAACACAACTCTCAGCGGAGTTGGAATGAGAGCGGAGAGCGAGTGTGTGAGAGAGAGAGCGTGTGTGTGTGTGTGTGTGCGAGTGTGAGAGAGCGTGGGTGTGTGTGTGTGTGAGCAAGCATGAGAGTAAGTTACTTACTAAGTGTAATAGACTCGAGACGACAGAGCCCCGCTACACCATAGATATACCGTACTTTTCGCACTATAAGCCACACCTGAATATAAGCCGCAGCAGCTAAATTGAATGATGTGTACATATATAAGCCGCACTGGACTATAAGCCGCAGGTGTTTTAATGTTTAATTACCATAATGTAAGGGTTCGTGCACAGAGGGGATTGTCGGGAAAGAGATGGCTGTTTGAGGAAGCTCCCATTTATTAACATTTTTGTTTAAACAGTAACGGTAGCTAGCTACTAACGATAGCTACTTAGCCAACACTAGGTAGCTACTAACGTTAGCTCACAGAACGATAGAGCCAACACTAGGTAGCAATCGTCCCGGGAGCTGTACCTGGCTGGTTTCTGGCTAACTAACGTGGCTACTCGTCCCGGGAGCTAACGTCTCTGCCTGGCTGGTTGCTGGCTAACTACCATGGCTATTCGTCCCGGGAGCAAACGGCGCTGCCTGGCTGGTTGCTGGCTAACTAACGTGGCTACTCGTCCCGGGAGCTAACGTCTCTGCCTGGCTGGTTGCTGGCTAACTAACGTGGCTACTCGTCCCGGGAGCAAACGGCGCTGCCTGGCTGGTTGCTGGCTAACTAACGTGGCTACTCGTACCGGGAGCTAACGTCTCTGCCTGGCTGGTTGCTGGCTAACTACCATGGCTATTCGTCCCGGGAGCAAACGGCGCTGCCTGGCTGGTTGCTGGCTAACTAACGTGGCTACTCGTCCCGGGAGCTAACGTCTCTGCCTGGCTGGTTGCTGGCTAACTAACGTGGCTACTCGTCCCGGGAGCAAACGGCGCTGCCTGGCTGGTTGCTGGCTAACTAACGTGGCTACTCGTACCGGGAGCTAACGTCTCTGCCTGGCTGGTTGCTGGCTAACTACCATGGCTATTCGTCCCGGGAGCAAACGCCGCTGCCTGGCTGGTTGCTGGCTAACTAACGTAGCTACTCGTCCCGGGAGCAAACGTCTCTGCCTGGCTGGTTGCTGGCTAACTAACGTGGCTATTCGTCCCGGGAGCTAACGTCTCTGCCTGGCTGGTTGCTGGCTAACTAACATGGCTACTTGTCCCGGGAGCTAACGTCTCTGCCTGGCTGGTTGCTGGCTAACTAACGTGGCTATTCGTCCCGGGAGCAAACGGCGCTGCCTGGCTGGTTGCTGGCTAACTAACATAGCTACTCGTCCCGGGAGCAAGCGGCGCTGCCTGGCTGGTTGCTGGCTAACTAACGTAGCTACTCGTCCCGGGAGAAAACGGCGCTGCCTGGCTGGTTGCTGGCAAACTAACGTGGCTAATCGTCCCCGGAGCTAACGTCTGGCTGGTTGCTGGCTATGCACTCGACTGTGAGGGGGAGGAGGGCTCGACTGTGAGGAGGAGGGGCAAGGCGTGCACTGCTGCAGCAGATTTACGAGTCTGATCTGACGGTCACAGAGCTGAGGGAGCGAGCCCAGTTAGCTGTAAAAATCCATAGATTAGCCGCACCGTTATATAAGCCGCAGGGTCGAAAAATGGGGGGGAAAGCCGCGGCTTATAGTCCGAAAAGTACGGTATATAAACATAATTTTCTAGCAAGACCTGGCAAGATTATGCGCTACACTGCCCCAGGTGAGTGCAGTGCAGGTCGCTGAGAGACAACCAAGTTTGCCGTGAAGCCCCGCCCTACTCTGCCTCTGATTTGCAGAATGTGGGTGGGGGAATGTGAGTGGACCAAAGCAGAGTCACACACAGACAGTGGCTCCAGTCGACATGCATTGCAGACAGAGAGAGCGGAGAATTTAGACTTGTTGTGTCACAGATAATGCATATGAAAATGTTTCTAATTCATTGAATTCAGCTCAATTCGATTTCAAATGGCACAAGAAAGAAAGAAAGAAATCGAGAAAAAAAAAAACAAGCCCAACTCAGATTGAGTTTTCCACCTGGCAGCTGTTAGTATTTGCCATGTCTCGCCCCTTCATCAATGGAGGCCGACACAGTATTCCAATACGCATCTCACTACATCCTGCGCATATATAATTGCGGAGACCACATCTCATTTTGTGTGTAACCTTGACACTCGCAATGGATAGGTTTGTTGTCAGAAGCGCAGAGAGAAAGAAGAAGTGCGGATTTTCCTTGCAGACAAAAACAACCCATTGGCAGAGAAATGTGCTGATATGCTGGCAAAGCTGGCATATCTAGCAGAGATCTTTGACCGCCTCAATGCGTTGAATCTGAGACTACAAGGTCGGGACACAGACCCATTTGGACTCGGAACTTGGCACTCCAGGATAATCAGCAGAGATTTTGGGGTATTTACTCAGCTTGATGGCTTTTTGGAGGAACAGAATATTGCAAAAGATTATTTGAAGCCCATCATCTGTAGCCACATAGAAGGGCTCATTGAACAATCTCGGAACTATTACACGGAGAGCATGGACAATTTGGACAACTGCATCCTAGATCCGTTCATTACGCATGATGCAACAGGCATCCCACTGTCTGAGCAGGAGGCGCAAATTGATATTCCGTGTGACGAGAAAGTCAAGTTCACTGGATAGGCTGGATTTTCGGCACTGACATTAAAAAAGAAATACAGATCTCGCCTCAGAGTAGAAGCGTATCTGCGCCTCTTTCTCAGCACAATGCAGCCACGTATCATGGAACTGTTCAAATGTACAAGCACACCCTTCCCATTAAGTCTAGTTTTTTTATTCTTGAAAAAAGTTAACGCATTTTCTTTTCTTTGTTTATGTTCTGGCAACATATTTGGGCTAAATATGCCTTGTTTTATAAATGTGTATACAGAAACAATTCCGTTGCTTTGATAATATTCATTAATTTCATTGATAACATAGTGCTGTAATTTCATTTTATAATACATAATGCATGATCAAGTTCAATGTGTGCTTTTATTTTGATATTCCTTATTTCCTATACTCGGACTACATTAACATTTCCCTACTCTCACTTTGTTAACGTTAGCTAACGTTATCATAGCTATTATGGTCTGTAATGTCAACTGGATAACGTTAGCTTTGTTTTGCAAACGTTAGTTGGAGAATGGATGTGTGACTGACTATTCGCTGCTTGCGTCTTGCGTGCACTAGCGGACTGGCCATCGGGAGCACCGGGAGTTTTCCCGGTGGCCTGGCAGACTGGCATGGTCTGGCTGCCCTGATAGACTGGAAAATGCTTTTTTTTATTTTTAAATGTGTATTTGTTTGTGCCCGCAGTCAGGCCACTGAATTCCGAAGCAGGTCAGCATATACGTGTTTCTATTTGCGCTGAGATGTGCTCTCTATATAAGTTCAGGCAAGCAGGCAGGAATGAGTTAACTTGTCATTCACAACCCAGCGCGAGGCAGCGCGTCTGAGCAGGCCTGCGCAGGCCTCGCCAATCTCAACCAAGTCTATTGATTTAAATCATGAGGAAATCGACTGCCGAAACCCGGAGATATGAACGTTTTGGATAGCTCTAGAATGGGTGAAGACGAACGTCGGACTGAAATTGAAAGAATGAGACGAAAGCAGGGCGCAATCAGAGGTGTTATTACGCAAGTTTTGAATCAGATGGACATTGAAATTGACAAGGAAACTCCGAATGTTGATCACTTGATCACTTTATTGGATGTACTGGGAGTTAAAGAAGACAGTTTGTTGGAACCTGACCGTGAAATAGAACAGCTATAACTCTGACGGATGATTTGGATGCTGATATTGAAGCCGGAGAGATGTAAGGAACGCGTTGTTCGTTATGTTGAACTGACGGCAGCAGCACAGAGGGTGAGTGATGTAATGAATCGACTATCACAGAGAGAGAGCGCCAGTGAAGTAGAGAAATGTAATGTAACGTGCACCGGTAAACTTCTATATACTGTAAAGCACACTTTCGTATTATAACCCGACATTTGGACAATCCATTATTTGGAAAGTAGTTATTCTAAAGTTTGGTGTAGTGTATAAAACTTGTATGGTCGTGTTTTGTGACAGCGTTGCTGTCCATGGTGCTGAAGGTCACATTTATACTAGTGTATACAGCCTCTATACAGTGCCACCACGTGATACAACGCAGCAAGATACAAAACGCATTTTTTTTTTTATGGTCCCAGTCCGCCACTGCTTGCGTGGACCATTATATCCCACAACGCATCACTCTTAAAAGAGCAGACAACACCCTAATCTACTTTTATCACATTTCAGAATGTTGAGGGACAAATGGATAGATTATCATGTTTGAAATAGTTCCGGGACTCCTACCACCTTATAATTATTTTCTTATCACGGTCGCGGCTAAACTCTGTCTTAATAAAGAATTTATATATAAAACTTTTTTTTAAATGAATACCTTCCCGCGGTGATGAGCCACACACTGCGGTGATGAATGTCATACCGCAACAGCCCTAGTGAGCAGGACACGTTCGACAATTGCGATCGCCTAGAGCGAACTATTGGATATTATGAAAAAGACTGGATTATGGATGATGATTATGGACGATAAAGTGCGTTTCCACCAGACTATGTTGGACTCAGCACTACTGGTAAAATGTAAAAATACTATAATCAAACCGACCGATGTGGAAACCTATTCGGCTCTGTGCAGGGGTGCAATCGTAATATCAGAAGTGCCTGTACTCTGTTTAAATGACGCCACATGCATGCACGCTCCCGCGCGCGCATGCGCATACATGTTCCCTTGCATGCGCACAGAACAGATGATTATTATGCATAAATAGTAGGAAACATGTTTGTATAGGAAATTACTAGTTTTAATTTAGTTTTTGTAAATATTGCCTTGAAAGAGAAGCTGAAAAAGGTAGCAGGATGTAGCATTCAATATATAAAGAAATTATATTGTCAACAGATATGGTTGAAAAACAAACAATGTTTTAAATGTAATTGTAGATACAATATTGTAGTTACAATTTCTTTAATTGAATTAACTTAAACTAGAAAAGTAAATAAAAACTAAATTAACAATGTAACTTAAAGTTTACAGAAGGACAGTTTCCTTCTGAAGCACAACTTAAGAAATGTCTCATCCTTCCAGTCGGGACCATTTGTCACATAGTGAGAGCTCCACAGCTCAAGCAAACCCCCACAGGGCTTGTATTTTGGTTTTGCACTTCTCGTTCTTTGTTATGCTATAGCTATGCTATTGTTATGCAAAAACTAGGTGATAGATAAGTGCCGGTACTTGGCGCATGGACGACGAGTCGAGTGAAAGTTGTGAACGCATTTTTGTGTGCATCCATGCACGTACTTCTGCTCAGAAACGTGCTGGGACGGCGTGGTACCGCGTGGCATGACCACAGCACCCCTGGCTCTGTGGTATAGTCTGGCCCGAGCACACAATAGTAACCTGCAATGCAATGGCGAGCGAACTATTGGATATTATGAAGAAGACTAAACGGATTATATGGATGATGATTATGGATGATAAGGTGCGTTTCCACCAGAGTATGTTGGACTATGTTGGACTCAGCACTACTGGTAAAACGTAAAAAAAAACTATAATCAAACCGACCGATGAGGAAACTACGGCTCCGTCTATAGTCTGGCCCGAGCAGATGAAGAAGGCGGATGAGGGCTATAACGTTATATGTATTGATCCTGTTCTGATTGAAGACTTTTGGACTCAAAGTGAGAAATGGAGTACCTCTAAAACAAAGGTAATGTCTATTTTACGTGTACTTTACCGAAACTCCATCATAAAACATGCATTTGTATGATTGCAGCGTCGGATAAACTGAGGTTGTGGTATAATAAAAGTTTGAGAACCCCTGGCTTAGACCAATGTAGTATTCTGTACTGGACGAGTGGACGTTTATGCCAAATTTGAAGAAATTCACTCAAGGAATTTCTGAGATATCGTGTTCATAAGAGAATGGGACGAGTGTAGCCTTTTTACAACGCATCCGCGTTTCCGGCGCTCTGATTGGCCAGGTCATGTGACATGTGCGCCCAATAGCGTGTTTGCCCATTTCCGCATTCTATCGCCATGCTCTAAGACAAACTCTAACCTTAAACAACTTCGAAAGAGTGCCTAAGCTTAACCAGCAAAAGAACTTGCCGTCACGCTCTAAGATAAACTCTAACCTTAACCAACTTCGAAGAGTGCCTAAGCTTAACCAGTGTAGAAACTTGCCGTCCCACGATTGGCGCTCATGTCACATGATCTGGCCAATCAGAGCGCAAAACGGGAACCCGGAAACGCGGATGCGTTGTAAAAAGGCTTCAAGCGAATGGGACAGACATGAGGTCACAGTGACCTTGACCTTTGACCACCAAAATCTTTTCAGTTCATCCTTGAGTCCAAGTGGGTGTGTGTGCTGAATTTGAAGAAATTATCAAGGCGTTCCTGAGATATGGTGTTCACGAGATGGGACGTACGGCCAACACAAAAACATAGTGCCTCCGGCCACGGCTGCGCTGTGCAGAGACATAAGAATTACATTTCAAAATATAGTTAATCGGGCTATAACTCCACTTGTTATGTCCATTTGCAAGTTGTTGTGGTTATAAAATAGTGGAGCTTGAAGAGCCCTTCAAAGTATGGTATTGATATCTTGAGAAATAAACAAGATATCAAGAGTTCAAGACATAAACAAGAGTGTAGCAGGGACGGTAGTAAACTTGTTGTTGGCGCATAAAGTGTTAATGTGGAAACGTTACATTATGTCCTTAATTGGTAAATTGTCTCAACTTACACTTTCTTGTAACGTTTTTGCACCGTCTTTTTTAGTTGAATCAATTAAATAAGAGAAAGTTAATATAAAATAAAACTCACTCATATTTAGTTGATTCGTCTAATAAAGTAAGGTTGGGACGATATGGTTCGATACTATCATAATACTTGGGTGCCAATTCAATATGTATTGCAATTACATTTTTGTTAACTTTTTTTTAACACTGGACCATGTTAGATTATAACCTACTTCCAGAGACGAAGCATATTATGAGTCAGATTTGCTTTCCCTGATGCAGTTGATAATGAAGCCTATAGGCTAACTGTTATGGAGTGTCAGGGGACTAGTGTGTGGTGGCTATAGTGCTAGCAGCTATAAACTATCCCGGATTAAGCCAATGGGTTGCAGGAAACCAAAATAACTTGTCAACTGCTACGTTTGTGTATAACGTTAACTTGTTAGCTTGGCTGCTAACGTCTTACGTCTGTATCTATAGTCTCCAAAACATCAGTCATTCGCTCTTTCTCTTTTTCTCGCTAGTAACACACAAAATATGTTTTTCTCTTGATTGGTCTAAACCTGCCTTAGAATGGAAAGAAAATGCAGACAATTGAGAGAAATATGTCCTTGCCTGCAAGCATGGGCTACGTGCACCCATGCCTCCCACCGGAAACACAGCAGAATATATTAATTTCCGCCTGGCTACTTTGCAGTGGTAATCAGAGAATCGCGATACTTAAGTGAATCGATTTTTCCCCCTCACACCTATAATGGCAAGTCAAGTAACCTTTTTGCGTCGGCTTTTGTTTTTGTTGAATCAACTAAACAGAATCAACTTGACATTTAATATTCCCTCCCTCCAACTATAGTTTATTCAACTAAAAAGGTCAAAGCAAAAGGATAGCTGAAAATCTAAGTTGAGACAACTTGTCATTTGTTTTACAGTGTGTACTTTACCATATTTACCAGAATCACTATTTGCAGATATAGGCTATTTACGCTTTTGTTTTGTGTTTACTTTGTTTGTTGTTGTTGTGCCAGAAGGTGACAAACGCGTATGGCACATACAACACAACTACTTTACTCCTCAAGTTTGATTATAATAATTGAACAAGACAAAGACAAATAGAACTTGGCTATAATCTTCTTCTCTTTTCTTTTTTGGGGGGGGGGGGTAAATTGATGTTTTAGCGAGTGACGCAAGAGATGTGAAAACGAGAGGCCACGGAGAGCAGTATTGCCTCATTACAGTAATGACAAAGATATCCAGTCCGCTAGTGGATATCTAACAAAGATATATTTCCAACACCAGTTGGAAAATGTGGCAATTAAAGAACCTAACGAGGTTCCTTGAGGCAACAAGAGGAGGAACATTACATGACTCTCTGAAGCCCATCTGTTGTGGATAATATGTGCCATGTAAAAAGAAAGGCCTAATAATCTCCAGTTACGTTACATCTGCCCCTTTCAACCAGCGTTCGCTTTATTTTACAATATTAGGCCTATAGTCGTCCTCACCGAAACATGTGCAAGAATGAAATGGACTTGCAGCCGACGTTGGAAATAGTGTCCATAAATTCTGTGGTCAGCATGGTCAAGATTAGAGAAGAATGTGGAGGCCATCAAAATTAGCAACCAATAGCCTATACCGTGTTTGAATATACATCCTTACCTAATTATTCTTGCATTTCGGATAATTTACCTCTTTGATTAAACTTTATACTTGACATTTAAATTGGCATGTGCGCTTTGCTTTTTTTCAGAATGCACTCAAATATCATTATGCTATTAACTGTACATGAACAAGTATAGCTACTTGAAATTATGAATTATTACATTTTCAACACTAATAGCCTATACTTGCACACATGCAGGAGCCATCATAAATACAAAATATGTGCATGTCAGCCATCGGCCCGGTTTGAGGCTGAAACATTTTCAGCTGCGTCGTTTGAGTTACAGATTACATTTGCAACCCTCCTCCCCCTCCTCAATAATAATACTAATAATAATAATAATAATAATAATAATAATAATAATAATAATAATAATAATAATAATAATAATAATAATAATAATAATAATAATACTAATAATTATAATAATAATAATAATAATAATAAAACTGCTAATAATATCACCAAAATAGCTATGTCAAAATGACCTGGTTAAAGAGAATTTAAAATACTGTATGGGGTATCATCCCATTAATTCAGTGCTGCTGTACGGCTTAGGCTATTATTAATGAATTGGAACACCCCCCTCATCCACACACAAACACACGCACGCGCGCACACACCACACACACGCACACACGCACGCGCGCACACACACACACACACACACACACACACCACCGCACCCCTCCCACCCGCAGAGTGCAATAAATAAATAATGTTGCAGAAGTCATGCATATGAACAAAATGCGTATGGCACTAGTGCAATAATGGACAGAAGCTGTAAGGGTAATATATTAGGCTAATATTATTCAACTGTTGAGAATAAGGTTACAAATATATATCATACAAAATTATAATAAATAAAATAAAGTATATAGAGAGAATTTGAATCCTCTGTTATAGCCGGAACTCACAAGTTTATATTTTCGCGAATATAATAGTCTCAAACCTTTTATTAAAAATCGTTTAATTAAAACGGATTTGGCTGTTATATTTAGCCTCATTGATTCAAATGAGTTATAGTCCTCCCCATAATACATTGCTCCATGTAACTCAGTGGGCAAAGTCTAGGTTAATGTCACCTGCATGTCCATGTTCATAAAGGTCTCGTCCATAATCCAAACCTAAACAAAAAGCTATAGCCCCGCCATAAAAGGTTAAAGTATAGAGGTGGAGATATTTGTTTTGATTGAGAGTTAAGGTCACAGTGACTTATGTTGAGTACATTACAACAAGTTAAAGGGGCCGTATGTCGTTTTGGGGGATACTGTAGTGTAAATGATATGTGAAAATATACATTACAAACTATATGTGTTTCGAAATTATTATTCTGAAAATGTATGGTCAAATGAGATAGACTATGCGAATTACATTATAGTAACAGGCTCTGCAAATGCAAACAATCATCTCTCAAAACTACACAGTGCACGTGTATCAGTTGGTGGTGGTGACTGCACTGTTTGTTCTCCATGTTTGCAAACATGCGGGAGCAAGAGAGCCCTTTGCAGATAGAATGAAATGTTTCAAAACGTGTATAGCTTAGCCTATTGGAAAACTGTGGGAAGCCTGCAAGTTGTAGACCACTAAATGTGAAAGGTTTGTATTAAACGAGGGCTCACAATATTTATCTCTTTAAATGCTTAAATGTTTGGGACTATTTGGCTAAACTATATACCGCTCAGCGATGTGATTTTGGCCATTGTGTCAGCACTATACTAACTTTAATAGATGTAGTGTGTGTGTGTGTGTGTGTGTGTGTGTGTGTGTGTGTGTGTGTGTGTGTGTGTGTGTGTGTGTGTGTGCGTGTGTGTGTGTGTGCGTGTGTATGCGCGCGCGTGCATTTGTGTGCGTGTGTGTGTGGGTACTGGGTACATACATGGCCTAGTTTTGTTTAAACGAGGTTAATCGTGGAGCCATTAAATACAGTTTTTAAAAACTCCATAGTTCATATTGAAATTGTTGCGTTGTCAATCAATAGTATACTACTAAAAAACTGTAGAAAATGTTAATTTATAACGCGTTTAACGTGAATGGGAAAATGCTTTCTGAATCACAATAAAATTGGAGTTATTACTGAACTTACATTCTTTGATGTCACTTTGCTGGCGTGAACTTGTCATTTTCACAGACCGAGGCCATGGGAATGGTTCACGAATTAAGAAACCCAAACAAATGCGCCCCGAGGCGTTTGCATTGTAGAGTCAATTCACATTAAGTTCCATATTCTCCAGGGTATGTGCTTATTGATAAAAAAGAAGGTATTTTAATTTGATTTATATTAATCCCAGTTTATATGAATGTATATTCGTTTATATTCATTTAGGTCTATATATACCGCAACACACGTATCCAACATATCCAAAAGTAAGAACACGAGCCTTTAGAAAATGTATAAGCAACTATCGCCAATAGACTCGTGTTATTTGGTTCAGTAAATGTGGACTCTCAAACCAAGACGCGAAGAATACATATACAAGTGTATCCATCCGCTGTATAAAAAAATAAAATTAAAAGAAATGCTCAGATATTTCCCCAAACGTCATCTTCCAAGTTCATATTGACAGCTGTCGGTTATCGAGAATGGACAGATTATCTCGAGAGATTTTTTTCCTTCAGCTATTTTTCATTCAACCCCCAGATCGCTCACGCTGAGAAATGACGGCTTATTGTCTGTCGGAAGGGAGAGAACAGCTGCTGAGCCAAGGCCACGTTCACAATATATATACCCTGCATCCATCCCAGCATCTCCACTCATCAAATCATCTCGCCATCAAGTCGGTCCAGTTTTAGCAAATGGACGTATAGCTTACTCAGGGGCAGATTGAGTAAAATTACAAAAAGAACAATACTAATAGTATTATAAACGGACAAAAGTGTTTAACAACAAACGTTTAAGTATAGAGGGAAATCGATGTCTAATTGTTCAGGAACAGGCCTAAATCCACGAATATAAACTGTGGTTCAAGCAGGAGCTGCTTTCAGAAAGCTTCTGTTAGGCATATAGGCTATATTTTGCATTTCATTAAACATATAACTCTTCTCTGAAATGTTTCAATAAAAAATTAAGTTTTCAGTCAGTTTCCAATATAAAGTGTCTGAAATGCATTTAGTAGTATCATTCCTTCTTTATTCATTCCGTTCGACTCCATCTAATAAACTTTATAAGTTTATTTGCTATAAGTATTTGTACAAAAGACAAACAAACAGACAATCAGACATGAACAGTCCTTTCTCTGTCACGGCCTTGACGTAGCTATAGTTCTTTATGTGAGGGCCGCGGCGTCCCTATATAGGCCTATATTAAATACCCTCCTGTCCTTCTGTCAAATGTCTTTTAGTGTCTTTTCAAAAGTCCTGCCCGGCGGTTCAACGCAGTTACTCACATCACATGTGTTCTCAAGCTGTTTTCTGATCAGCGTCTTTTCATTTTCATTTTTTATTATCGCGGATGCGGCGTGCCCATCATGGGGTTACCCAGAGGATTTAACGCCGGTTGTCCCCCCGGCCCAAGGCCATGGATGAGTACTCGCGGGACAAGGGGTCTCTGGAGAGGATGTGGCGCTGAAGGAGTCCGGTACATACTGCTGTACATGGCCGCGGCCGCCGCGGCTGCAGTGGTGCTGTCCATGGTGCCGAGCAGGCTCGGGTGGTAGAAATATGGCGACGGGAACATTCTTTGTAAGGCGGAGTAATTTCCGGCTTCAGCCAGTAGCTCTAATCCGACCGCAGTCTGTCTCTTCCACTTCGTTCTGAAATCAGATCAAAATATACAACAGATCAATTATTTAATCAGTTCGGGCTATATACGCAAATTCCCCAATCGCCCTTCTTAATTGGTGAGGACTAATTATTGGGAAGCACGGTTTTAGGTTATAAGCTTTGATTGGGCAAAGAGATGAATATCAAGAAAATATATCGTTTGAGCCCTTTATAAAAAGGTTAGCCTAATCTAGACTCATCTCGCTGTAGGCATGCTTATCTCTCCCTGCATGCATTTTAAACCATGAGTGCACAATATTATAAAAACAAATACAAATATATAGCCTAGGCTCCACAATTTCCTATTCATTTAAACCGCTTATTTCGAGTACGCTGCATGCTCAAAGTCAACTTTAGCATAATAACAAAGTGGGCATATTTTGCTTGTTAAACGTAATGGGATACTTTTTAAAAGTGAGGCAAATGATGCATGTTAGGACATTACAATCACATATAGCATAGCGTTTTTTATTGTAAACTAAAAAGCTGGACCTTTCATGTAAAATCGGAGTATAGGCTATTGCTAATGTTCTAATTATACTTTGAAATGACCTTATCCAAATCACTGTCCCAGGTCTTGGCCTATATTCCCATAATGCTTTTAGCCTTTAGCATTTTGGTAACCAAATATAAATAATAATGGTCTCAAAACAACGATATAGCTGAGAGAAAAAATCAACATATATCGTTAGAATGGTACAATTGAAAAGATAGGAGATTATAGGAGAATGTAGCCAATTAAGCATTTGGTTAAAAAAATATATCTCAAAACAACGATAGCGGGAAATCTATATCGTTAGAATGGTATAACTGAAAAGAGTATAGCGGAGAATGTAACCTATATAATTAAGCATTTGTTAAAAAAAAGAAATGGTCTCTAAACCTCTCTTTTCAGTTACCATTCTAATGATGTTGATTTTTTTTATGAATGAATAAAGACGGAATGATGCTACTTAATGCATTGCAGACACTTTATATATAACGGACTGAAAACGTAATTCTCCTATACTCTTTGCAGTTGTACCATTCTAACGATATGTTGGTGATTTGTGGGTTGTTTTTGTGTCCATACCGTCTGTTTTGGTACCAGGTTTTGACCTGCGTGTCCGTCAGGTTGAGCGCGGCGGCCAGGTCCATGCGGTCCTGCACGCTGAGGTATTTCTGCCGCTCGAAGCTCCTCTCGAGCTGGTTGAGCTGGTGGTCGGAGAAGGCCGTCCGTGCTTTGCGAGGCTTCTTCGTGCGCGTCTGTGGGCTGTCTCTGCTGCTGGAGATCTCCCGGTCGCTTTCCTCTTTTGTTCCTGAAAGACAAAAAAAAATACATGTATTATAGTTTGTGTCGCCTTTAAAAGTAACGGTCTTGAGTTCAAGTTTCAGGTTTTGTTTTATTTGTCACATACAATTCACAGTACAGTGATGCTTGGTTCAGTTTGAGCCCCCCTGAGATTTGTGCTTACAGTTAAAAGTAAAAAGAGTAAAGACTAAACACTATACAAAATATACAAACTAAAGTACAAAGTGAAGTACAAAATGCAAACAATGACGAGGCCTAACTGAGCACAGAAAATGTCTTTCAAATGAATTCAAATAGTTAGGGATGCAGACCTATTAGCTCCAATTAATTCAAGGCCAAACTTTCAATTTCTTGAAATAAACTTGCTGAGAAAGGTGGGCTGAGGAACGTGTGGCAGCAAAATAAATCTTTAAGGGCAATAATAGAAATGTGGACTGTATTTGTCACCTAAAGTTTTTTTTCCTTCCATTTTTTTCTCCCGAAAACGAAAAATCGATATGTCAATCCATCTCTATTTGTAGCTGTTTTCCAGCGCGCCATGATCCCCCCTCCAGGAAGAACAATAATCTCTCTAATTGACCCACTAGGGAGGCCCGCGCACGGAGAAAATCGCCAGGCTTACATCTGTTTTCAGCTCTATTATGCTAATAAACGGCAACAGAATCTCGATAAGACAACGAATTGTGACAATTAAAATAGGCTTAGCATATTGTTATTATTCTAAATAATAATACGTATTATATTCTAATTGTTCTAAATAATAACAACATTGAATATTATAGTCATAATATAGGCTATTTTCTATTATTATTTGTGTTGTCCTCAGCATGAGGCTACAATAAGCTACATTTTGTACATAACCTACTAAATAAAATCAACACAAACTGCACGTTAAGACAATAGTTATTTATTGTTAAAAGGCTACTTTGCACTATAGTTCTAATTTTGCAGTAGCTTGATCTGTATTATTTCTGTGCTATAATAATAATAATAATAATAATAATAATAATAATAATAATAATAATAATAATAATAATAATAATAATAATAATGATAATGATAATAATAATAATAATAATAATAATAATAATAATAATAATAATAATAATAACAATATTATGAATAATAATAACAACAGAGATGCACTTACCATTGCATTTCATTTCACTTTGAATGTCATCTCTTTTGCTCCTGTTCTCATCTTGTTCCAGCTTGGGCCTGAACCCGTCCGGAGCCGTGGCACTCTCTGGTTTCGGTGTGTGGTGATGGGGCGAGGAGGAGGAGATCGTGCTGTAAGGCGCGCACGCCGCCAGTGGCTTGCTGTCGCCCAGAATGTCTTTGATTAGGAATGAGGAGGTCGCGGTCCTGGGGGCGCATGAGCCGGCCCCTCCGAGCGGCTGCTGCTGCTGAGGCGACAGCGGCAAACCCTGCTGCTGCTGCTGGTTGTTGTGGTGATGGTGGTGGTGGTGATGCTGAAGGCTGTCTGCATGGACCAGATGCGGCTCGCATGCGGGCTCCAGCGTGACGGAGACCGGGGACGAGGGGCCGGTCCCCACGGTGTCTATCTCCGAGCATGATGGCGACGGGGTGGCTTGGCTCCTGAAATCCGCGGTCCTGCTGCTGTCGCCGAGACGGAAGTCTCCTCCGTTCATCAGCGCGGGGTTACCACCAGGATTATTCGTGGCGCTTGATAAAATAGTGTCTATTCCGAAATTCGACCCACTGGATCCGTCCATATTAAGAAGGGAATGATTGAGTCTTCATAACAAACATTGAGATGCTCGTCTTCTCCTCTCCCCGCCTGTGAATTCTAAACCGAATAACAATCTGAGAAGAAAAATGCGACACGTCAAAAAAAAATTAAAATGAAAACGAACTGTCAATAAAACAGTTGAGGGGGTAAATAAAACGAAATCCACGTTAACAAACAGCTCATATAGCCTGTGGTCCAAGATGTTGTTACATTCAGTGAAAACCAGTGGAAAAAAAGCAGTGGGTCGGTGTATAGTCCACGTCCTTTTGTTTTGGATATTGAACTTTGTGTTAAAAGTTGAGGCGTATGGAGAGATTTTTTAGGGCTAACTCCTCGACACCACGCTCCCCTTTGCTTGTAATCGTTCTAGTGTTGCCGTACGATGACTTCCTACACTGACGTCACGGCCCACGGCGCGAGGGGGAATTAATATTTTCTCCTTTATCATAACACGCGCCAGCGTCCTCTCCCTCTCTCCCCCTCTGTGATTGGCCGCGACGTGACGACTGCAGCACTTCTCCAATCAGGGAGTTGTTAGACAATTTCAAGCTTTACCCATCACTGAATTCTAGTAGCTCTTTTGAAACATGCGTGTGCTTTAATAAGGCCATGGCATCGACATAAACTTCCATTAGAAATATATATTTTTTTGTATTATTATAATAGTGTTACTATTGAGAGGCGCTTGAGAGTTTATAGGCGGTGTATAACTGAGAGAAATGGCAAGACATTTAAGGTGATCATTCTTTAAATCAAGAATGGTTTGGTAAAGTCTTACCGAATGGCATATTCAACCGTGGCTATAGGCAGTACCAGCAATATGGTAGGCTAAATTATGAAACATTCTTATTTTTTCCTCTTTTTTTTGGAAGGGTGGGTGGGTGGTAATTAATTAATTAATTAATTAATTGATTGATTGATTAATTAATTAATTCATTCATTCATTCATATTATTTAGTATAGTTTAACAGGGCTGCATCCAGTAAATATATCCGTGGTATTGTTCCTATCTTGTTCATTAAAAACTATAAGCTGTGACTAATATAGTTTGAGGCAAGTTAAAGATATATTTAAAAAAATATTTGTTTGTTTGTTTTGGTGTCATAATGAATAAGACCTGTATTTTTTTATTTTTATTAAATTTGCATGTGAATTCTGAATCACACTGTATCTCCACTGGAAAAAACAAGTAATGGCGTTATTAAGTATGTATGGATGTATTCTGAGCATGGGCTATAGCCGATATGGGAGGAGTGGTGTGGTGTCTGTCATGATATCGCGTCGTGTTAACATGTCATCCTAATTAGTAAAGTAATTATGAGGTGCTAATGAGCGTTCAAAGGTATTATCATTTCAGCACTTTTTTTTTTTTTTTTTTTAGAAAGCGTGGATTGGGAATGGATATATATACGATGCGGCTAATATGGAGTGTGTCCCTAACTCGCCTTACTGTCTGGGCTACTGTATATCCTGTAGTCTGTTCAGTGAATGCCATGTCTATATAAAGGCGACTGCAATTGGTCCTCCACGTTTTGGTGCAAATGTGCCCTATTTCAGACGGCTGTCCTTATTGACGAAGACAAGATTTTCGCGAGTTTCGGGATGAAGATAAACAACCGTGCATGCGTATTATTTCATTTCGCACTTTCAATTATTTTTTTCAGGAAGTTGACGATGATGATGATGAATCTGATTATGGTGGTGGTGGTGGTTGTTGTACAGTAAGCCGCACCACCAGTGAAACAGATCAAGTTTATGGGGCTCTGTTGAAAAAACACGTCGGCACGTGGGACTCGTCATATAGGTTTGTCCTTGATTTAATTGTTCATTGATTGATTCACGTGTTAAATTACTTAGCAGCAGGAAAGGGTGGAAAAGGATGTGTTATTTTCTTGGTCCTCGCTCTCTCATCATTGATTTTATTGTAAGTACTGCATGCGAAACTGTAATACTATGTGTAACATGATTTAAGCCTATATATACCATCACAGAAACATGAATATTAACGAAGGTCTTTGAACGCATTAACGAAAAATATAGTTGCATTTAATTTGAATGATGATTGATTTCATTCATGAAAAGTCTGTGCGTTAGGGTTTTAAAACAGGCCTATTATTCAGAATACCGAATAAACTCTCAAGGATAAGCGTCCACCAGGCCAGAGGTATAGAGTCCATCTATATGCTGCCCGGAATGTATAAAGTATAGTCACATTATTATATGTTTAACATTCATTGACAACATATCTTGCTATCTTTATTAGCCTGACCAATAGCATAGTAAACTTCAAGTAGATCAGTCTTTTTTTGCTACATAGTAGCTATTACCGGTGAGCATAATTAAAATGAGAATAATAGCCTAATCAAATATTAAATTAAATAAAACATTACAAGGTTATCTTGTCTATGAGCCCCATTGTAAATGGTCTTTGGAAAAACGGATTGTTTACAGGCCGAATAAGACCGATCTGCAAATTACTCTCTTTAACTCTCTCTCTCTCTCTCTCTCTCTCTCTCTCTCTCTCTCTCTCTCTCTCTCTCTCTCTCTCTCTCTCTCTCTCTCTCTCTCTCTCTCTCTCTCTCTCTCTCTCTCTCTCTCTCTCTCTCTCTCTCTCTCTCTCTCTCTCTCTCTCTCTCTCTCTCTCTCTAGTCTCTACACACCATGCAGCTCTCTGTTTTGAGACATGGGCAAAATACCATCGCAAGGCGGCGACAAAGCAAAACGACACCTCTTTTCAACGGGGCAATGCAATCGGTGTTTAGCCCTATACTGGGCCCATTTCGTTCTACTTTTAGAAACAAACACAGACATGGATATCGAACAATTCATATACATGCTTTAGGCCTGATCCCGTATATCTTAATTTATTATTTCTATCCATACCGTGGATAGTCTCGCGAGAGATCAAAGCTATACGGTTAAACATGTCAGTCAATTTGTCGAGAGGAAATCAGCCTGTTCATCAACTGGAACAGTCCAGAAACCAATCAATCGCTTTATTACGTTTAAGGCGCCGCGGGAACAAATTGAATGCTACCAGTTAGGGTATCATCTTATTAGCCCCAGCTGATAGTCGATGATCGGACAGTGTAATGGTGTTTGGCACCATTATTGATTCTCTGGCGGCTTTGCGTAAAAGCTGTCACTCCACCACTGGCGACCACACTTAGTCATGTCAATCAGCCTGGAAACACAGGCCAAAACAAATACTGTGCACCGTTTTGTGTGAAGAGAAGCCCTTTTCAGGGCAGCCTTGATGCCTACTGCAGCTGGCCACCCGAGAGAAACTATTAAAAACTCATGTCCTCTACATACATTTTCGACCGGACTCATGAGAATTAGAATGCGAGTATCACCTGCCTAGCCTATTGACCTGCATGTGGGTATAGCCACTGAGGCAGAAAACAACCTGGGCAGACTTATACAATATCCTGTATTACTGATACCCTGTCTTGAAAACACTGCTAGAGGAGTCACTATTAAATAATTATAACTTTAAAATGGCCTCCTATGTGCTCCAAAGACTTTGGATAAAATAATAATGAAAATAGCCTTATAGTTCCTAACAGAATTATAATGCAACTATAGTCAAATTAACATATTAAAATGTTACCACGCCCTGGCTGGATCAGTACTATAGGACATTTTTATGCTTTTTGGGGGGTGTTGGTGATCAAATATTGAACTATAATAATCAGTGCAGGAGCTCACTTATCCTTGAAATACACTTTTATCACTGACTTAAAATGTCCATACATCTCCATAAATGTTCAGGGGGGAGGGAATAAGTGCTTACCCTACAGACCCCAAGAAGTGCTGTATATTCTGTATTGTTTAATATAAATGCATTTATTTTATTTTTTATTTTATTTTATTAAATGGCACTTTTTTATGAGACTCAAAAGGGCAGGTGCTCAAGCACCCCTTGGGCTCTATGTGTGCACGTGCCTGGTTGAAGCTATACTGTAAGCAAAGAGTTTCAACAGGGGTGCTTCTAGGAATTCTGGGAAGCCAAACTCTGAATACAGCCTGTTGAGGAATGGATGTTATTTTGAACAATTACGTATGATAAAAAGTACCTTGAGCCCAAGCTTGGTTCAATCATGGTCTGGTGAATTGGAGGGGGGGGGGTCACCCACATAACGAAATATTCTATATTTTGGATGCAAAGCAAGCTACAGTCCAAAAGTAACTGAAAGTAATTAGATTATGTCATGAAATCCAAATGGATTGCTGATTACAATGTGCAGACTATATAGCCTAAAGGGTTACACTTAGAAAATAACCTTCCCAACCTTTTTTTGCCAGGTAATTGCCTGTAATTAACTATGATTGCCAATATTTAAACTATTCATACATTTTGGGTATACCAAAAGATTTACAAGACGTGGAGGTTTCATGCAAGCTTGTATGTAATAATCACAATGTGTCTGTCACATATCATTAATGACAGGACAGATATGTTTACCCCGTAGGTTCAGCTAAACTTTTTTTTAAATTTTAGAGAGAATGGAAATGTTCAGGACACTTGTCCTCCAGCCTTAAGCAAAGCTATTTTAGTGCCACTGTGCATGATGAGAACAGCTCTGAAGTGTGAACTGAGTAAAGCATTCACTATTGATTTCTGCATCTTAGGTCTCAAGAAAAAGAAAAATCACTTCTTGAAATATTCCAGTTAGAATATTTTTCGAGCACATTTCTAGAGATCAAGGTGACCTCAGGGTGCATAATGTATGTCCAGGTGAGAACAGATGGAAATGGGTAACTGGTGGATAGTCGATTAGAGCTCCAATGATGTCCAACCTGACAAGGGCAGTGAGTCAATAGGATAAAAAGTTATCTTTCCACTGAGACCACGTGTTGTTGGCTCATACAGGTCCTGGAAATGCAGATAATACAGTCGTATTTTTTTTATTTATTTTTTTGTTTCAGATTTTTCTCTGATTTTCTCCCCGTCCCAATTAGTCGTTGTGCCAATTCCCCCCCCTCCCCTACCTGGCTGCTGTATACATGTTCTCCTACAAGTCGGTACAGGGCGTCCCGAGTCGATCGCACGCTTCCTCCAAGACGTGCGCCGACAGCCAGTGACGTCTTTTCACTTGGCAGCGAGGGCTCTTATTGGTGAAGTGTAACGCGTGGGAGGGCAGCTATCTCCACCAAGTCCTGCCCCGCTGAGCAAGCGCAGAGACCTGACCTGTAGGCGTCGCTGTCCACAACGCCAGATTCCCACCCGCCAGCTTCCCCACCCACTAATACTGCCAATTGTATTAGTATGGACGACCAGCCAAGCTGGTGGCAACGCAGAAAGCTGGGCTTGAACCCAGCGTCTCCTGCATTGGTGACGAGCGCAATCTCCGCTACGCCACCTGACCACCCTATAATACAAACGTTTTAGGGCTAACTCTTAACTCAAGTCCTGCTGAACTACACTTTTATGCAGCTTTAATTTCTCATCCAATTGACTGCAGCCAGTTGCATTCGACTTGAAAATGGCTGTTGCAAGAACTGAGAAAATGTACTCTGTAATAATATAATTGAGCCAGTTAGTGAGCTTTGTAGAAATGTCGAGCTCTTGATGATGATCACTAGGAACTTCTCACAACAGACAGGGCAACTCGTGAAGGAAGCGACGTCATTCATCCATTTAAACTAGTTTGACTGACTGGTTATTATTTGTGTTATATGTTGTGTTCATTGACGTAGCAGATATATATGTTAAGTCATAGAAAGACTATTGTATCACGCACACCTACATATATTTGAGACGCATCCTCTCACATGCACTATGGAGAAAGATGGCATCCCGATAGAAGATGCAGCACATATCTGCTCGCAGGTAGATCGGTCTACATGTAACATATGTGCATCAGGGATATATATGCACAATGTATAGTAATGTTTTTTGTTTGTAAGTGCTTTTTTAATTTCCATGTCAGTTGTTAATGTGTTTGTATGAGTCTTTTGTATGTTTTGTATGATGTTACGAAAAAGAAAAAGACAAATCTTGGATGTTGCATATTATGCTGTGGAAAGATGTCTTGTGAATATTGAAAAGATTTGTGCAAAAATATAAAAAAAAAAAAAAAAAAAATACTATTGTAAGTCATAACCTACTGAAAGTCATAACCTACTGTAAGTCATAACCTATTGTAAGTCATAACCTACTGTAAGTCATAACCTATTGTAAGTCATAACATACTGTAAGTCATAGCCTACTGTAAGTCATAACCTACTGTAAGTCATAACCTATTGTAAGTCATAACCTACTGTAAGTCATAACCTATTGTAAGTCATAACATACTGTAAGTCATAGCCTACTGTAAGTCATAACCTACTGTAAGTCATAACCTATTGTAAGTCATAACCTACTGTAAGGCATAACCTACTGTAAGTCATAACCTACTGAAAGACTATTGTAAGTCATAGCCTACTGTAAGTCATAACCTACTGAAAGACTATTGTAAGTCATAACCTACTGTAAGTCATAACCTACTGTAAGTCATAACCTACTGAAAGTCATATCCTACTGAAAGACTATTGTAAGTCATAACCTACTGTAAGTCATAACCTACTGAAAGTCATAACCTACTGAAAGACTATTGTAAGTCATAACCTACTGTAAGTCATAACCTACTGAAAGACTAATGTAAGTCATAACCTACTGAAAGACTATTGTAAGTCATTACCTACTGTAAGTCATAACCTACTGAAAGACTATTGTAAGTCATAACCTACTGAAAGACTACTGTAAGTCATTACCTACTGAAAGACTACTGTAAGTCATAGCCTACTGTAAGTCATAACATACTGTAAGTCATTACCTACTGTAAGTCATGACCTACTGTAAGTCATAACCTACTGTAAGTCATAACCTACTGAAAGTCATAACATATTGTAAGTCATAACCTACTGTAAGTCATAACCTACTGAAATACTATTGTAAGTCATAACCTACTGTAAGTCATAACCTACTGAAAGACTACTGTAAGTCATAACATACCGTAAGTCATTACCTACTGTAAGTCATAACATACTGTAAGTCATAACCTACTGAAAGACTACTGTAAGTCATTACCTACTGTAAGTCATAACCTACTGTAAGTCATAACCTACTGAAAGTCATAACCTACTGTAAGTCATAACCTACTGTAGGGCTGACCCCTATTAGTCGATTAGACTACTAGTCTAATCGGTCGAAAGGAGCCGTAGTCGACTGCCAACCTCTTAGTCGAATACAAAAAAATAATAATAATAATAATTTATAATTTTTTTTATTTTTATTTTTTTATCATTCTTTCCAAAAGAAAAGAGGCCTAGAAACGTGGCTAACGCTAATGGCACGCATACCAGAGGCTAACTGCCTACGAAAACAGGCACAGAGGCACTGAAAGAGGATTTCACCCATCTAATGAACACACAGACTAGACAAATGTCAAGATGTATTCATCAGTGGACCAATTGCATGCTTTTGCAGAGGACAAGAAGCCTTCAGTCGACTCCTTCAGACATTAAGCACCCCCCACAGCCCAAATGTAATGATAAAAAAATTAAAATAATAATAATAATATTATACTTTTTTTTTAGTCGACTAACAGCAAATTTTGGCCAATCATAGTCGACCATCCAAATCCTTAGTCGCGGACAGCCCTAACCTACTGTAAGTCATAACCTACTGTAAGTCATAACCTACTGTAAGTCATAACCTACTGAAAGACTACTGTAAGTCATTACCTACTGTAAGTCATAACCTACTGTAAGTCATAACCTACTGAAAGTCATTACCTACTGTAAGTCATAACCTACTGAAAGTCATAACCTACTGAAAGACTATTGTAAGTCATAGCCTATTGAAAGACTATTATAAGTCATAACCTACTGTAAATCATAGCCTATGAAATTACATTGATTCAATATTGTTATTTACATTTCCTCTATCTATTTATACATTTATTTTACAGTATGCATTGCTAACTCTTGCTGTTAAATGAAAAGAGGAATTGTGTATTTAGCTGTTATTAAGTCAGCACAACAGATATTGTCAGGGCTGACAGTTGCAGACATTCACACCAATTACTCTACAAGTGCACTGGTGATCAGAGTACACGCCGGACAAATTGCTTTGTCTCTGGGAACATCCTCTCAACTGAGCAAGATGGAGAAACGTTAAAATGTTAAGTTTGTGTGAGTGAAATTATAAAACAAAGCACAATCATATCATCATAGCTTTGGAATAAAATGTTGCAGAGGAGCAATGTGACATTTACAACGGTTCCTTTCAAGATGGCAATATTGTACTATATTATTTCATAACAGCAGTCATTTAAAAAAAAAATCTCATTAGTTTTATTCTGTAATACAAAAAAAAGTGACATTCAAGTTTAATTTGAAATGCAGGATGGATTTAATCTACGCCACAAAATGGAAAAGATAATGTAACAGGAGGAAGACCTACACGCTGGCATCATTTTGCACACCTTCCTTTTTTGTACTTTTATTTATCTAGGGTAGATGCACTGAGCACACGCACAATGCCTTTTAATGTGATATGAGAATAAATATTTAAAAAATATATCGTCTGTGTGTGACTGAGTGTATTTTGTCGTGTCAGTCTGTGTTGCCGACATGTGTAAAACAATGCTATTTGTTGCTGTGTTGTTGTTTGCCTTGACAATTATTTTAGGACGGCTGCTGTCACTGCCATCAAAAAACAGAAGGGCCTTGTTCCTTTCCTCTTTGTTAGCCCCCCCCCCCCACACATTCAGCTTGAGCTACACATTCAGAGAGGCTCGAGGAGCGGAGAACACATTGATTTGCGTGTGCTCCTTCCGCAGACTGGCCCCGACAAGGTTGTTATAACAGTCGGAGGGGTCCACACAATCACTTAATTACCTATGCTGTCAGTCAGGGAGGGTCGCTGCTGGCCTCGTCCATGGCTGCAAGCGGCATTCCTCCACCAGCCTACCCTGGCATGATTGATCGATGCTGATGGCGTCGCAAAAATAATTACAAGTGTCATCCCCCTTGATGTGTGATTCCGCATCCACATTCACGCTTCACAAAGGTAATCGGGGGGGATCAGGAGGGGTCAGTGCCATTTCCTATTACCTGAAGGTCCAAGCGAAAGGCTAAAACAATGTAAACAGAGCTAGGGCAAGGACGATGGGAGATGGAAGTGAGGTAGGTGGAGGAGAAGGAGACGGAGACAGAGAGGGGAGGAGGGGGGGGGGGTAATGGACATTAAGAACAGCCAAAGAGCCTCATGTGCACTGTGTCAAACTGTGGACTGATTCTTCTTCTTCTTCCTCTGCCTACCAGAGCCCACGATAGAGCACATAATACTGTATAACGGATTGGTATTGTCCTGTGTATAGGGAAATGATGATCCAAAATAAATTAAATAAACAATCCCTGGGTCATTATCTTGACTGGCAGCACAACTGACAAGCTGTTGTGAGGGTAAATAGAGGGGGTGTGTCTTATTCACAAGTGACACGTTTTGCCGCTTCTGTCGTCTTTAAGGACAGTGAGTGTAGCGAAACACAAGCGGCCTGCGCGCCAAAACCTGATCAAACACAGCAAATTAGTGGTGAGTAAATGGGCTCGTAATGGCACAGGACTCCGATCGGTGCTTCACGTCTCCATTTGCTGTGAAGCATTTATGGCTCACTCTCTTGAAAAAGGAGAAGGATCTGAAGAACAGTGTGTCAAAAAGAAAATAGAGGGAGGACTAAGAATTGAAGTTATACTGCAACTTGCATATTATGAAAATGTATATAAGTTTGAAATTTACTGTACATCAGTACGTAAACTATTCCTGCATGGGCTTTTATATTTCCAAAGACTCAGCTTCCAACTAAAACCTTTTGAATTATATTGTCCAATTTCCATCTGAAAATCTATTCTCATCATGATCAATAATTAACAAATAACAAATCAAGGGTAATTATTACACTACATTCTGCCATTGGATTTAGCACCACCTTGGCACCGTGTCAATCTGTCTGACTGTTGTTTTATTGAATGCACATTTCGAAAGGCACGTTGCGTCCAACGACTCCACAGCGACTGACGGGTTGGGAAAAAGGAGGCCAAATCGCTAGTGGAACCTGCCACACTGTTTCTCACAGAGGCACTTTGTGGACACATTCATATTCATGAGGAAGCATTAACCATCATTAACCGCCTCCCCAGTCTTGACATAGAGCTCCGGCATGAGGGGGGGGGGGGGGTTGGCAGGGCCCCGGCACGGTGGTGCCGCCACGCGATTCACCCGGTGCTCGACGGTCCCTGGCTGACAGCACTCACTCGCAGTGCCGTGTTGAAAAAAATAAATAAACAAGACACAAACAACACAATGTAAATTGTGAATCAAGAGAGTAAACAATGGTGCGGAATCTGCACCTGAAGGGACCATCCGATGCTCCTCGCGAGCAGGCAGTGGAGAGAGATGATGTCACTAATGAACCCTGCGAAATACAACTCAGAATAATGAAAGACAACACTGCCTTTTTGCAACAGAGAGAATAAAGGTGAAATCACCAGCGAGCAATGGGGGGGGGGTGGGGGGGTGAAAGAAAGCAAGCAATGATTAAATGATCAAAAGCTGGCAGAGCGAGGCTCTGTGTCACTGCAAGGCACACTCATCTCCCCACAAGTGAAAGTTAGGTTTCAAGCACAGTGTAATTATAGCCGGGGATGTCAGTTTGACATTAATGCAGCCAGCAGAAACTCCCTAATTGGCCTCAGAGGAGAAAGTGAACCAGAAAATATATTAACATTTTAAAAAAGCATATTTTGCCTAATCCTTTCACTTTCCAACAATATTTGAAGACCAAAATGCCCCAGGCATGAGAATTTAAATGAGCAATTTTGTTTTTGAAGGAAACGGCCAATGAGACAGAAAATAGACTAAAGGGAAATCATTAGTGTATGAGAGATCCTGACAGGCTCGCCTTGCTGACTGGCTGGCCTGTCACTAGGAGTCTGTGTTCTTCAGCTCCACGCTATGAGCTAAGCTGATAACATGAAAAGACCCATAAACGTGCAGCCAGAAGTCAAAGCCTATTATCTGGAAATTCAAATGCAGGGGTAAGGATGAAGAGAGGGAGAAAAAAACCGGGGAGGGGGAGGCCAGTTCTCTCCTGTAGCAAAAACACTGGCCAGACCGAGAGATCTTGTAATAGGCCCGACACGCAACCGCGTGGCAGCGCGCGCTGCCACAAAACACTGCAACAAATCCTAAACATCACTCAGAAAAAAGAGGGGGAAGATAAAAGAATGTAGATGGCAACAAACTGCTAAAAGTTAGACGGGGGATGCGATGTCAGATGTGCCCGAGCTGATGTGATACGACCGTATCAGAGAAACACAGCTAAGTGCAGTCAGGAGACGTTAGCCCGGTCCCCCGCTGATGCAGCAGCTGAGGCAAGCATCGCCCCTGGCGTGGCACTGCGGGGCAAACCGCTCAGGCTGGAGAGAGCCTTGCCCTTTTGAGACAAAACAGAGAGAGAGAGAGAGAGAGAGAGAGAGAGAGAGAGAGAGAGAGAGAGAGAGAGAGAGAGAGAGAGAGAGAGAGAGAGAGAGAGAGAGAGAGAGAGAGAGAGAGAGAGAGAGAGAGGAGCGGCAAAGGGGAGGCTAGTCAGCCCCTCTGCAAAAGAGGGCCAGGTTTATTTCCTCCAGCGATAAAAAGAGAAAAAAGAATGACCGGAAAGACACAAGAAAGTGAGAACAACAACAAAGATCTCGGGCCCTGCGCCACTTTTGCGCGGCAAAGGGGAGGCTAGTCAGCCCCTCTGCAAAAGAGGGCCAGGTTTATTTCCTCCAGCGATAAAAAGAGAAAAAAGAATGACCGGAAAGACACAAGAAAGTGAGAACAACAACAAAGATCTCGGGCCCTGCGCCACTTTTGCGCGACAACAAAGGGCACATGGTATTCCAGCCGTCCTTACAGCCGGCCACCTCCGGTATCCTGCGCTTTGTTTTCCCCCACACTGATACGAGGACTACTTGCCGAGGTATAGGGATTACCTTTTATATATTTATTTTCTCCATCGGGCCTGTTACTCTGAACACTGCAATTTAATCAGGTGCTTTGATAAACATTTGACACAAAGCGGTGGGCTTTTGTCTCTGGTGTCTACAGCCCTGGGCAAGAGATTGAGACTGACAAATTTTCATCCACAATTTTCTCTGGTGTTTTAACTCCACCTGTCAAATAGCATGCCAGTCATTGTGACACAAAGATGGGAGAAATCAAAGCCTCTCTCATCTTAAAGGAACATAGAACGCGGAAGAAGGGCTATGAGTTTAGAAGGCATTTCGACGTTGCGCGGATAGTGTACAGACATTGATCAGCCATCAAAACGTTAACGTTTTTAGATGTGCTATTAATAACCAATGGAAGATATTATCCTATTGTCGGAAAATTAATCATAGCATCGACATGTTCTTATTCTCATACACAACAGGGAGACGCAATCCTCTCCTTAAGCTATAAGTCACCCCCCCCCCCCAAATCCCACAATGCCAAAGGTGCCTATTCCGCTATCAGCCTGAATTCTGCCCAAGTTCTCAACAGTCATTTGCAACAAGCATCTAACTAGAGGAAACTACAAACTACAAACCATTTGACCCTGAAGCACCGAGTATGGAGCGGCCCTCTCTCGCCCAATGGAAGCAGGCTCGGGTGACCAGGGTCAACAACACCTTCCCTTTCTCAGCCTACAGCGGGATTGAAGCCCCAGACTTCTGCTATTATCCAAGGACTTGACATGGCCTGAGAGCTCTTCCTGCCGTGGCCCCCTCAGCGGCTCTCCCGAGAGACTCTGGATAATACAGCCGCGGAGGAAATTTGCAATTGGCCGATAATGTTACAAACACAGTGTGGATGTCAAATGTGAAGTGTGATTATCTCTTCATTAACTCCGGTAATTGAGGTGAATAGGGCTGTGGGTTAGTGGAGTGCTGTTTTTAAAAGACTGCTGCTATTTGTCCCTCTGGTATCAGCCTCGCTCTATGAGAGTAAACAGGAGTTATCATGCAAAACACAACGCAAACGGCACTAGCATCCAGGAGCATCAGCATTGAGAATAATGATATGACCTCTAGCTACGGTGCGGCCTTCAATACTAAAAAAAATCCAGCCCCCGACCGACGGGAGCCTTCTCTGGGTTTTTATTCATTCTCCGTGCACTGGCTAACATATTCATATCTGAATCGAGTCCACAGGAATGTTTAGAATCTTCTCAATCATTTTCAAGGACTGTAAACAACAGGGCCCCACAGATAACAGAGGAGGAAATCTACCTCGGCTCAATTAAAGGAGAGAGGCTCCGCTGTGAGACAGTGGCTATAATTAGAAGGGAAACAGTAAAAACCGGGCAGACATTATTGATGAGCCACTCCTGACACCACCCTCGTGTTATAGCATTAGCATTTTCCAAGGGGGTTGGGGGCTCGTGTCAGGAGAGGCTGTTGGTCTCTGTGCGAGTCCGTGTCAGCAGGGGGGCTGTATATATGAGCTACAAAGCAAGGCCACGTTATGGCTGGAATAAAAGAGAAAGGTGGGAGGTGGAGGAGGGGGGGGCAGATAGACGGAGAGGCAGATAGACGGGGAGACAGATAGACGGAGAGGCAGATAGACGGAGAGACAGATAGACAGAGAGACAGATAGACAGAGAGACGGAGAGACAGATAGACGGAGAGGCAGATAGACAGATTGACAGCGAGGCAGATAGACGGAGAGACAGATAGACAGATTGATGGAGACAGATAGACAGAGAGACAGATAGACAGAGAGACAGATAGACGGAGAGACAGATTGACGGCGAGACAGATAGACAGAGAGACAGATAGACGGCGAGGCAGATAGACGGAGAGACAGATAGACGGAGAGACAGATAGACGGCGAGGCAGATAGACAGAGAGACAGATAGACAGATTGACGGAGAGGCAGATAGACAGATTGACGGAGAGGCAGATAGACGGAGAGGCAGATAGACGGCGAGGCAGATAGACGGAGAGACAGATAGACGGAGAGACAGATAGACGGAAAGACAGATAGACGGAGAGACAGATAGACGGCGAGGCAGATAGACGGAGAGACAGATAGACGGCGAGACAGATAGACGGAGAGACAGATAGACGGCGAGGCAGATAGACGGAGAGACAGATAGACAGATTGACGGAGAGGCAGATAGAAAGATTGACAGAGGGGCAGAGAGACAGATAGATGGAGAGACAGATAGACGGAGGGACAGTAATGCAGACAGAAAAACAGACAGAAAGATTTAAAAAGAGGAAGAGAAAGACAGTCAGAGAGAGAGACAGACAGATAGAGATACAGAGAGACAGGCAGACAGAGAGATAGAGGTAAAGATACAGAGAGACAGGCAGACAGAGAGACAGAGATAAAGATACAGAGAGACAGGCAGACAGAGAGATAGAGGTAAATATACAGAGAGACAGACAGACAGAGAGAGATAGAGGTACAAATACAGAGAGACAGGCAGACAGAGATAGAGATAAAGATACAGAGAGACAGCAGACAGAGAGATAGACAGGGATACATATACAGAGACAGGCAGACAGAGAGAGATAGAGGTAAAGATACAGAGAGAGAGGCAGACAGGCAGACAGACAGAGATAAAGATACAGAGAGACAGGCAGACAGACAGAGATACAGATACAGAGAGACAGACAGACAGAGAGAGATAGAGGTAAAGATACAGAGAGACAGACAGACAGAGAGATAGAGATAAAGATACAGAGAGACAGACAGACAGAGAGAGATAGAGGTAAAGATACAGAGAGACAGACAGACAGAGAGATATAGATAAAGATACAGAGAGACAGACAGACAGAGAGATAGAGATAAAGATACAGAGAGACAGGCAGACAGAGATAGAGATAAAGATACAGAGAGACAGGCAGACAGAGAGATAAAGATACAGAGAGACAGACAGACAGAGAGATAGACAGAGATAAAGATACAGAGAGACAGACAGACAGAGAGATAGAGATAAAGATACAGAGAGACAGGCAGACAGAGAGACAGAGATAAAGATACAGAGAGACAGACAGACAGAGAGAGATAGAGGTAAAGATACAGAGAGACAGACAGATAGAGAGAGATATACAGAGATAAAGAGAGATATACAGATATAAAGAAGGAGAGAGAGACAGGCAAACAGAGAGATAAAGAAAGATAGTGTTAGATCCTGATCAAACTGGCCAGTATCACGTCTTCGTCTGTTTGGCCCTCCATCCAATTCCTCTGCGTTGTGTCATTTTAATGGTCCTGACGTCTCTATACTGGCTGATAAGATCCTTATCTCGCCCCGTTAGTACAATCCGCAAACCATAATAATTCTCCACCTCCGTAAGAATCCGACACGTGAAATACCTTACAAGGAAAAGTGTGGTTTTATTTGATAAACAGAAACCTCAGCTCAGATGTTAACAGATTGTATTGTCCTTGAAGAGTCTATTCTAATGATCTTTCGGTGTGTTCGTCTACCGTCCTTTTGTTATTCAGTCCAATAGTGTTCAGGCCTGGTCTTTAGCCTAACCCTCCTCGCGTTAGCCGAAGCTAATGATGATGTGGCATTCTTCCTCCCCCCCCCCCTCTCAATGAGAGGAGAGAGTGTCTTCTGTGTGATCTCAGTCCTACTCGCTCTTGGTCAGATTCTAGTACGCCCTACACCCGGAAACACCGTTCGACTTATAGATGTTCGTCGTCGCAACGACGACCCCGCCTTCTGGTTGTCATGCGACGTGTTGTCATGACAACTGCGTTAATAACCTTTACACACATTTCACGTTTCATTAAGATGAACCTCTCTCCCTCCTGCTCTGGGAGACACTCGCTCTTATCTCAGATGTTCTTACAAGGAATGTCAACAAACACCCTCGCTGGCAGTGTATTCAATCCACTGGTCACCGTTCTATCACCGTCTTCCATGCACATTTCGATCTCACCGTTTTAGCTGTGGTCACCTCCCCCCAATCTATACATCACATACATTGAAAAAGCACCGCAAATCCTTCATTCCCCCCTTTGATTCTTAATCAACCTTCAGAATCAACAGACTACTTGGTTTTTCAATTAATTATACACAAAAATAGACTCATAACAATGAGGGCCCCGCCGTCTGCTGTTTGCCTTTTGTTTTCCATTACCCGCATCACACCCAAACCAGAAAGGATAAACAACGGTCAGGGAGGAGAGAGAGAGAGAGAGAGAGACAGAGAAAAACACAGATTGCAACTTCTCAGACGACACACCTAAACCCTTCGGCCCCCCTATTAGGTACCCCACGTCCAAATCAGAGCGCTCCCTTCCCTCTTACAGTACACCTCCCATCTTGGGCCGGTCCCGTCTTCTAGGGCAAGGGCCCCTTTCAGTGACGGCTCCTTTCCTGAGCTGGTCCCCCTCCCAGGGCGCGGTCCCCTAGGCAAAAATGTCTCCCCTGGTCTGCTACTGCTCAGTGTCTCTGGCTGTCCTCTCCACATCTGCTCCTCCACCGCCGCCGTCTCCTCTCTCTCGTCGTGGATGATCTGTGTACCAGGCTGCGGTGCCTGGCCCCTGCGGCTTCCTCCTCCTCCAGTCTGTCTCCTGGTCATCTCCACCGCTGTCGGTGTCTCCCCCGCTGAAAGCAGAAACACAACACCAGCAGTCGTCTGTACATTCGACTTCCCTTGTTTTGCTATTAGTCTACCACCTTCTCCACACCTATTATCTATCTTACAGGGCGGTTCCCTGTTTGTTGTCTTCCGGCGTGACACTTGCAGCTTCCGATACCCACTCTGCACAACTCTTCATCCCAGTTTGACCCCCAGCGCGCGCCAGTTCTTCTGGTGACGTGTCTTCTGAAGACCCTGCCTATCTATTAGGTGTGAGAAGGCCCCACTGGAATTCAAACTCCCTCTTTATTCCATAATTAACCCATTCAAATAACTGCACCATCTTTCTGTGCAATTCTTATTTAATCCATTGTATAATTAAACTCTATATCTAATATTATTATTATAATAATAATCCACTCTCTGTGCTAAATATTCCCCTATGGGTAATGAAAACTCCCCAGCACTACCCCCCCTCCGCCACTAGGTGGCGACCTACTCCTCCTCGATGGTGTTTTAGTTGACGTGTCACTTCCTGGTTCTTATCTGTTATCTCCTCGTGGCTCACGGCCATCTTGTATCATCCTCCTCGTGGCCCCTTTTGCGGCCATCTTGTCTCGCTCATAATGGCTACTCTCTCAAACAAACGAACGCTGCCCTTCCTTCCAAGGCCTAAAAACACAGCTGTTTTTCCTCTCTTTCCTATCAGGGGACGCTTCTCCCGGACTAAACTCTTGCTTATCGGACATAATACACAGTTTAAGGTAAATTCCCGACCGACTTTCCTCCCGTCAAAACAAATTCCGGCCATCTTGAGACCACAGCGACCAGTTTAAGGTGGGCCGTCTCAGGCGACAGTCTTGTCATAACAATCCCGCCATAACAGATTTCAGTCTGGTTCAGCACCCCCCCCTCTCCTCATCTCTCTCATTATGGCTCCTTCTGCCCTATTTTGCTTTCTTTCGTCATCTATGACTGTGTTGGTTCCCTTTCAGATAACACCTTTGATTTTCAAAACAAAACTGTGCCGCTCTGCTGTTATTCAAACACACTATTACAGCTGGCTTTCTCTCTGTGTCAAACTAAATATGTTTACGTTTACGGATGCACTATCTGTTCGTTTTTATTGGCTTAAAAGATCAAAACAACCACGTGTGCACAGTGAACTCACATCTTTCTCCTAAGCGCTGTTTCTCCTACAGCGCTGGTCCGCCTCATGACCGGCCTTGCTCGATCATGATTCTCCCACACACGATGACTGTTGTCCACTGTCGCCCCATTCTTGAAAAAGTCTTTTTCCGTTGTTCTTATCTCTCGGCAACCAACTGTTCCCGTTGTTTTAATCTCTTGCAAAATCCGGCTGTCATCGGCACCACTGTTAGATCCTGATCAAACTGGCCAGTATCACGTCTTCGTCTGTTTGGCCCTCCATCCAATTCCTCTGCGTTGTGTCATTTTAATGGTCCTGACGTCTCTATACTGGCTGATAAGATCCTTATCTCTCCCCATCAGTACAATCCGCAAACCATAATAATTCTCCACCTCTGTAAGAATCCGACACTTCGACAACGTGAAATACCTTACAAGGAAAAGCGTGGTTTTATTTGATAAACAGAAACCTCAGCTCAGATGTTAACAGATTGTATTGTCCTTGAAGAGTCTATTCTAATGATCTTTCGGTGTGTTCGTCTATCGTCCTTTTGTTATTCAGTCCAATAGTGTTCAGGCCTGGTCTTTAGCCTAACCCTCCTCGCGTTAGCCGAAGCTAATGATGATGTGGCATTCTTCTCCCCCCCCCCCTCTCAATGAGAGGAGAGAGTGTCTTCTGTGTGATCTCAGTCCTACTCGCTCTTGGTCAGATTCTAGTCCGCCCTACACCCGGAAACACCGTTCGACTTATAGATGTTCGTCGTCGCAACGACGGCCCCGCCTTCTGGTTGTCATGCGACGTGTTGTCATGACAACTGCGTTAATAACCTTTACACACATTTCACGTTTCATTAAGATGAACCTCTCTCCCTCCTGCTCTGGGAGACACTCGCTCTTATCTCAGATGTTCTTACAAGGAATGTCAACAAACACCCACGCTGGCAGTGTATTCAATCCACTGGTCACCGTTCTATCACTGTCTTCCATGCACATTTCGATCTCACCGTTTTAGCTGTGGTCACCTCCCCCCAATCTATACATCACATACATTGAAAAAGCACCCCAAATCCTTCAATAGAGAGAGAGACAGGCAAACAGAGAGAGGTAAATATACAGAGAGACAGGCAGACAGAGAGAGATAGAGGTAAAGATAGACAGGCAGACACAGAGAGAGAGATAAAGATAAAGAGAGACAGGCAGACAGAGAGAGAGAGAGAGAGAGAGAGAGAGAGAGAGAGAGAGAGAGAGAGAGAGAGAGAGAGAGAGAGAGAGAGAGAGAGAGAGAGAGAGAGAGACAGAGAGACAGAGAGACAGGCAGACAGAGCGAGAGAGAGATAAAGATAGAGAGAGACAGGCAGACAGAGAGAGATAAAGATACAGAGAGACAGGCAGACAAAGAGAGAGAGAGAGATAAAGAGAGAGATAGAGAGATAACGAGAGAGAGAGAGACAGGCAGACAGAGAGAGACAGACATGCAGACCAGCCAGGGCTCTCCTCATGGAGCTTGTGCACCTGATGGGAACATGGTGAGCTGGCTGTTCCCCCTCATCAATACAGCAGGGCTCTTTGTCAGTAATTTGCAATAAGTGTCGGCGCCACATCTTAAGGGACCTGGAAATCATTACTGGCTGAGGCCCTGCTCTGCTACTAATTGGATGCGTTGGGCCTTATCAACGGAGGATTTTCCAAGACCTTTGACAGATACCAATTCGAAAATCATTGTTCAGTTGTCAATTTAAGAGACCGCTAAAAGAGCGTATTTTTATTTTAATTGGAACTTCCTCCTACCTTCACAGTGAGCGTGAGGATTAAAAATGAGCTCAGTATGTGCGAATGTGTGCGTGTGCGCATGTGTGCACCCATGTGAGTGTGAGAGTGTGTGCATGTGTGCATGTGAGAACATAACCCCTTAGAATGAGATGGAAAACTACGCAGGTCAAACAGGCAGGTTATAGCTGTGACCAGCCTTTGAATGAAGACGGCGTGCAGCATACACATTTAGTTTACAGGAATCCTCGCGGCTCCCAGGGACTCCATGATCGACATCAAATAAGTCGGAATCTGTGCTGCAAAGCTCCCAATTAAGCAAAAAACCCACATCCACTTAAGATGTTTGTTGGGCGAGTGTGCTGGGACTACCATCGATCACCCAGAGTAAACTGACCAGCTGATAGCGCCGCTCCTAACATATTTATGTTGCAGCACTCTCCCGATGACCCTGAAAGTGAAACGCTCACTGGTTTTTATTAATAAGGCCCGGGCGAAGGCCCCGTCCCTGAGTGTTCCCCGCTGGCTGCACGCGGCGGTGCAGGGGAACGACGGCTGCGAACGCGGCAGATGCGGCGGAAGCTAATATGCGTAAACGGGCGTACAGCTCCGCTGAGCCGGTGACGGTGATGTGGCCACCCAGGAGCAGGGGGTATTGGGCTGAGGGCGAGGGGGGCTGGGGGTATTGAGGCTGAGGGCGAGGGGGGGGAGCAGGGGGTATTATTGGGCTGAGGGCGAGGGAGCAGGGGGTATTGGGCTGAGGGCGAGAGGGGGGGCTGGGGTATTGAGCTGAGGGTGAGAGGGGGGGGGGCTGGGGGTATTGGGAGGGGGTGGGTCTTGGCAGCGAAAGGGAACACATCGTTTTGACACCACTGATGAATTCAAGACATCACTGATCCCTTATTTTTATTATAATTTTTTTTTTTTTACCGTGTATTTTGCTTTAAATAGAGTATTATACCATGAATGCACTACCCACTATGACTACCACCACTACTCTTTAATTAATTTTAATCAAGTAAATATAAATGAGAAGGCAATGGTCAATATACTGTATATCTTCTTATAAAATGTTTCCTTTTATTTTACAAAGGATAATAGAGCTTCACTCTACAATGAACCAGGCGTTCACGGTTAAATCTAAACTCCTGTGTTTGTGGCATTAGAGGCTTAGAGCAGATGAGGAATACTGTGCAGAGGGTAATAAGTGCCTAATTAACGACCAGACAGGAGGGAAATTGTCTGTTGTAAAACAGATTTCTCTCTCTCTTTCTCTCTCTCTCTCTCTCTCTCTCTCTCTCTCTCTCTCTCTCTCTCTCTCTCTCTCTCTCTCTCTCTCTCTCTTCTCTCTCTCTCTCTCTCTCTCTCTCTTCTCTCTCTCTCTCTCTCTCTCTCTCTACTGGTTTTTCACAACCACGTCTCTGGGAGCCGGCGTTGTGTTTGCCGGCTGTTTTACTCGCTGTCAGAAAGGATTTGAGGCAGGGAGCCATCTAAGCATGCGTATGAGGGGATTCATTTGACCTCATTATACAGCAATAAAGAAAGAAGCCGGTTTACTAAATATCACCAGGCCGCCCACTTCACTTCAGATCACACAGGAGTGTGCTAAAAAGATGATTCCAGAAACGTCTGGTGTACAGAGAGAGAGAGAGAGAGAGAGAGAGAGAGAGAGAGAGAGAGAGAGAGAGAGAGAGAGAGAGAGAGAAGAGAGAGAGAGAGAGAGAGAGAGAGAGAGGAGAGAGAGAGAGAGAGAGAGAGAGAGAGAGAGAGAGAGAGAGAGAGAGAGAGAGAGAGGAGAGAGAGAGAGAGAGAGAGAGAGAGAGAGAGAGAGAGAGAGAGAGAGAGAGAGAGAGAGAGAGAGAGAGAGAGGAGAGAGGAGAGAGAGAGAAGATAGTGGGGGAGTAATAGAGAGAAGGGAGGGGGAGAGAGAGAGAGAGAGAGAGAGAGAGAGAGAGAGAAGAGAGAGAGAGAGAGAGAGAGAGAGAGAGAGAGAGAGAGAGAGAGAGAGAGAGAGAGAGAGAGAGAGAGAGAGAGAGAGAGAGAGAGAGAGAGAGAGAGAGAGAGAGAGAGAGAAGAGAGAGAGGAGAGAGGAGAGAGAGAGAGAGAGAGGGAGGAGAAATAGAGAGGGGGGGAGAGAGAGAGAGAGAGAGAGAGAGAGAGAGGAGAGAGAGAGAGAGAGAGAGAGAGAGAGAGAGAGAGGGGAGGGAGGGAGGATGAGGGGGTGGGGTTGAACCCTCACTAGCCAGAAGGGATTCTGACAAGCACAGAAAAAAGAAAAACAAAACAGATACGCAAAGCCCTGTTTAAAGCAGCGCATGTGAAGAAAAAAGATTTATGCTTTTAATTAATGGCAATTAAACCATGCCTGTTGGGCTGGCCTATGGCAATTGTTCTCAGTAAAAAGGACGCCGCGCTGGTGACAAGCATTTGAATCCACTAAGTTCTACCAGGGAGCTGACACTGCAGGCATCAAACCTAACTAAATCAATAAAAGAAATTAAACTTTATAAATTGCATTTTGACAAGTATCAGATATAGCGCTACGCTTTGATATTATGAATTCCTCCGAGGTGACGCGAAACAAGGAGAGGCGCACTTTAGAGATCCAAACAATCAAAGGGTCTCGTTAGCACGCTGTCAGACTCGTCGGTGCTATTAATTACTACAAATTAATGTGACTCTCTCCACCTCGGCTGATTAGAATGATAATCAGGCGAGGCTCAGCACAGGGAACATATGCAACCCTGCCAAAAATAATAAGGAGAGAAACCAACACACATACACGCTCCTGTTTACAGGGCCCAAGCGTTTGATTGATGCTTATTTTAACCTGATGCCACATACACACATAAGCACGAGACACACACGCGCGCACGCATGCTCGCACACACACACACTTCCCTTGCTAATTTGCTATGTATGTACATGGTGTATTTATTTGATGTGCCAATGATCTACTACATCAGATGAACACATAAATTTGCTTCAAGGTTGCCGGTTGCTTCTTGCCTCGATACATCTACCTCCCACCCACCCACCCACACACCCACACACACACACAAACATATTTATTAGACAAACAGGAAGTGGTTTAACGGGAACAATACGGCAGTAGACAAAAGTAGGTGTGAAATACTACTGTAAGAAGGGGTTGGAAAGTAAACAAAAACAAAGCGCACATGCAGCTAAAACGTCCTGTCACTCGAATCACGTTCATGTTTGCACATCATGAGTTGAGACGTGCATCCGGCATCGCAGTGACATCGTGTAACAAGAGCGCCAACAGGCTTTTTCTAAATGAGACTGAAAGCAGTAATTACACCCCCGCCCCCCCCCCCTTCGCTAAATTGTTTACCATGAAACCGATCCAGCTCGCCCAGCGCTACACTCCGCTCGCCCAATTCCTCGTCCGCAAAAACAGGCCGAGATCTTTTGCCGGCAATTCCGTGGAGCCGAAAACGTCCTAATTTGTTCAGCTGGTCATTTATTATTCATCGACGTTCGATGCATTTTCACAATGCTTTGCAAATTCCATCGGTATACTTAAGTTTACACACATAATACAAAATGTAAGATTTTATGTTTCCCTACAAGACACGATGGCTTTAAGGGAAATTAATATTACAGAAGTTTGGCGATGTAAATTTAATGGCACTAATATATGGATACTCTGCTCTCGGAATATATATGTGCACATTTGTATGTGTCTGAATAAATAATTTCATAGCGTACGAAGGGAAAGTGCTACGGATACTGGATGAACGGCTAGCATATGGGCAAATGAATCGCTTGCACAACAGCATCTTTATTCTTTATTGGCAGGTGAGTGTTGTCTGTGCCACAGAGCACCAGCTGGCCTCCCTGTGTTTGCCCTTGTTGACGATACTTTAAAGTGTACATGATCTCATTCCCTTGATAAATTTGTCCCAGACTCCACCTGGCTTTGGCGACCCCTGACCCCAACAGAACTGAACACCCCTGAGGACCATCGTACACTGACCTAACAGCACCACAGAGTGTTATTAGCTACCGTGTGTGTGTGTGTGTGTGTGTGTGTGTGTGTGTGTGTGTGTGTGTGTGTGTGTGTGTGTGTGTGTGTGTGTGTGTGTGTGTGTGCGTGTGTGTGTGTGTGTGCATGTGTGTGCATGTGTGTGCATGTGTGTGAGTGAGTGGGTGTCTTTTCATGTGAGCAAAATATGGCTCAAATGGCCAGGCTCTGCAGAACTGGAAAACTGCAGTGATTTGCCTGCAGATAAAAGGACCCTGTCAAGGTTCCAGAAGCTGAGTAGACAGCCTCTGCTTTCATGTGGCCCCTCCGATCTCTAACGGAGTAACTAAGGAGGAGACGGAGCCTCCATTTTCAGACTAATTCCTATGCAATTCTCACTCTCTGATGTCAAGTTAAAAGACAACGTCGACACTCTTAAGAGCTCGTCTCTTTTGTGCATAATGTTTTAAGATTCCACTCTGCCTGCTGTATCTTTAATTTAGGCTCACGCGTAAGTTCTTCACATTTCTGACGAAATTCATAAAAGAGGCACAGAGAGATTCGGTTAATGCTCCATCATTACCAATTCCCATTGTCTAGATACTATCTTAACGATAATTAAATGCACTGTAATGCAAATTTATGTGTTGCACTATAGAGTGAGAAGGCTATAGGGGGAAAAGGCGTGTAGCCTACAATTTGCAATAGGAATGATACTAATGTAATACATTATTCGTAACCTCCCTCTCTGATTTTAATGCTTAGCATTTATATGCAGTTAGACCTCATTATGATAATTTGATATTTTGGCTGAATGGCTAGAGGCAGGATTATAAGGAGAAGTCTGTTTTAGAATGTTAATGCCCGCCTTTAGAAACTAATGCATGTATGTATTGATTTTTCAGATCTAAATCTATCCTCCTTAAGTTGTCTTGGTTTAGTGGGCGGTTTTTATTTTTTTGGTCTTTTCTTTTTTGTTTACAAAGTGGCCACGGTCTCTTAAACAGGGAGATAAATTGGTGCACGTTCATCAATGATGAATCCCTCCACGTCGCATTTCACACTTCATCTTCTTCCTATCGCCTACTCGTCGAATGTCACATTTCACAGATGTAGTCTTAGCTATGAGACATGAGCAAAAGGAAGGGGGGGATGAGAGAGAAAGGGGCGGACAAAAAAAAACCCTGATGGAGGAGAATCTGAGAGACAGATTAATGCCTCACTGGTACTTCAGCGTATCAGGACAAGGATTACCGCGGCAACAGCTGCGCCCGCGAGTCCCCTGACTGAGAAGAATTACAAGTATTATCACCTACATCATTAAAGTAGGGTTCATAGACGTGGAATGGCTTCAATCAATTCATCCCCGGATAACACCCAGCCAGCTGGACCCCCTGCGTGGGAACTTGACTTAATTGGCCAATAAGTGGTGGGGAAGGGTGCACGCTATTTGATCAAATTACGGAGGCCCATGGCGAGGGGATTACAGTTTTGGGAGGAGTGCGGAGGGGCGGTTTCGGGGTGTGGAGGCGGGCGGCAGGTCAGGGCTACCGTTAGCACGGGCCCAACTAAGCCTGTCCGTGGCTAAGTGTGAGGCCGGTGAAAAATGGTGTCCCACTTGGCGGCAGGGGAAAGGGAGGAAGAGGGAAGCCATATCCAGGTCAGCCTTTTGCTTTGGGGAGATGTACCCATTCATCATCCCCCCCCCCTGGCCTCATTTCTGTCTGCTGATACTTGTAAACTAATAACTTCCATGTGCTATTTAGTTTGTGTCATTACGCTACATTATTCAATAACATTTGTTTTGTTTGTGTATAAAACACTTAGGAGAGGAGAGCTCCTACGTGAACACAGGTGTTTCCCCGCCGTGTACCAAGGGTCATTATTATAGTATAAATTACTGTATGTACTGTTAAAAAATGTAAAAACACGACGACGAGACGTTACGGGAAACAAGTGCTAACAAACTGTCACAAAACAACAAGCAGAGAAACATCCAATATTGATGCCGTGCGGAAGAAGCGGCGCACGTGTTTGCGAGCGCCTCGTCCGTCTTAGTAATTTGTATTTAGACGTCTCGTAACGATGATTCCTGCAAATATGTACAACTTCACGACTTTGACAAAGGTGTAAAATAAAAGACGGGGGGAGGGGGGCTGTTGACATTACAGAAAGCGAGAGGATTGTGTCGTTCTCTCCCGTCGAGCTAGTAGTTAAATTCAAATGTGGCCACTGTGACCGTAACGCATACAACAAATGGGTCCAATAAAATATGGCCAAGCAAGAGCCACAAATGAGCAGTATCTCTCTCTGCGGCAGCCGCCTTCTCCACTAACAGGAATTTAAATTAGTTAAAAATGCCAAAGCTTCTCTGAAATCACCTCTCTGCAATATTCATGGGTGAAATAGCTTGGCTGAAAGGCATTTTCATTATCACTATTCCCAAGCAGAGTATGCTTGACCTATCTCAAACCCCGCCCTTTTCTCTCGATCCTCCAATCATGACTGTCGCTTTCAAAGTTTGTTCCAGGGAAAGTGACAGCTGTGATTGGAGAATCGAGAAAAGAGGGCGGGGGATTGAGAATTTCGGATTGCATAAGGTTCTGCAGAGTTTCTATTCAGAATGTACGTGTTAGATTGTAATATGTGTTTAATGTGCTCTGCATCTTCTGGCTGCCTCAAACACACTTGTGCTCCGGGGGGGTCATCAAAGAGAAGCAGGCTATTCTCGGTCCTCACTCCACAATGGTGGAACGAACTTCCCAGCCAATGCCGAAACCCACGGTTGACTAAAAACACACTTCTTCAATCAATATCTGAAATTAAGGAATAAAAAAAGGCTTTTACTAGTATGCACTCTGCTACTAAGAAATCTACCTTGCCTATATTACTACATACTATGCTAATATGTCTATACTAATATGCACTCAAGACTGTAGCACTCAAGTTCAAAACAAACAATCTTACTTACCCTTAGCTGCCATAGTTGTACCCTTCCTGCTGACTTGTTGTACAGAACTTGTCGCTTTGGGTAAAAGCGTCAGCTAAATAACTAAATGTAAATGTAAAGTAAAGAAAGAGGAATTCCTGCACATGTGAATGCAATATCAGCTAGTGCAAGTGTATGCATCTGTGTGTGTGCATGTGCGTGTGCGTGTGTCCGTGCATACTGTGTGTGTGCCCGCTCAACCACTCCTTGGGATAATTCCTTGCTGGAGAGCATGTTTGTCATCGCCAGTAAAGTGTGGTGCACATTAATTCTAGTTTTGCCATAATGTAATACTGGCAAAATGAGCAGTCCTCCAGGGGGCTCTGCATGTAGACTAACTACTGGACAGAATTAGACTCCACAGTCCCTGCTATTCATAATGTCATTAATATAAAGGCAATTAAATGAGTTTTTAACCTCCAACCTCTTATCGTTATTAATGAACACTAGATGGAACAGAACCCACCACGAGATGAAGCTCGGTAATTATCTCCGCGTCAGGCCTTCTGAAGCAGGTTTTAAGAGTAAAGCTTAACAAATGAATTGTTGGGGTTGTGTTTCCAGGCGCACCCAGAGGGAGATGATGCGCTCTAATTTAATCATATGATGTCATACCAGGAGGGTTAATTAGATGGGTTTTTACTGTCACTGCATGGGCCTGGTGGCAGAAACACTGGCATCCTCAAACACACACAGTTACAACTCCCCCCTCCCCACCCCACCCCCCTCCCACCTTATCAAACTGTCAAACGTGGTCATTAGCGTTTCATATACTCTCACTATAAAGAACGCACAGGGAGAAACATTCGCTTCTAGCTAATGATGAAGGGACATGGAGTGGAATCATGTGCTCGCCGGCCAATTCTTACTGTGACGGCGCAGTAATTATGTAACTGATTGTTCACTTCTACTGTAAATCGAGTACATCGACCCAAACGTAGGACCGCTGGCCCCTGTGTGTCTCAGACATGGATTCAGCCTTGTTCTGGTGTGAATACTAAAAAGAAAAAGATAAAATTGTATAACCCACCCCACGTGCATGACAATCAAACTGCTATTCTGAGCTATTGAGTGGCGTTTAATTTTTGGTCCCGTGTGAGCATTTTGAAAACACGGGACCAAAACCATTATCTTACAGAACTCATTGGTTAAAGACATAGTATGACTATGACCAGTATGACTACTACCATACTGTCTTTATACCTGTATCACTGTACATATTAATATTACAACTCTGTACATACTGATAATCTGATTAACACTACACCCAGTAGTACTAATTTATATATTTTATACCCAGTTTAATCACCTGTACATTGTATATCACTATTGCACTTTACTGTTACATTGCACTCTGGTTGGATGCCAAACTTCTTTACGTTGTACTGTACTTGTGCTGTATAATGACAATACATTTGAATCTAATCTAATCTAATCTAATCATAGCAGGATGGATACAACCACATTGAAATCCACCGCTACTTTTCTGAGCTTCATCAGTGATTCATGTGGAGGCACTGAGCCTCTTAAAACGCGGGGTTAAAGCATAGCATGCGATCAACCGCAAGCTTGATCTACCCGGTAAAAGATGGATTTGCTCTGTAACAGAAGCAAAGAGACGGGAGCAGGTTTTTCCTCTCTCTCTCTAACCTCGGCGGTTCCCCAGACATTGTGGGTGGAGGTCAGAGGTCATTGTCACGGTGTACCGGGGTCTGCAAACAGCTCATTAGTGAGTCGGCAGTCTCACGGCGGACAGCACTCCTGGGACGGTGGGGGGGTCGCGCCGGTACCTGCTCCACACCCCGTTTGTTTAGAGGTCTCTTCAGGGACTGCCTCGTGCTTTCCTTCCTGCTTCATGTTTAATTAATAATTAACGCATGTCAACCGCTTGTTTACCCACATGGGGTAACACGAAAAGGGAGGAAAACGAGGCAACACCAATGACAATAATGATTGTCACGCTTCTCGTTTCGCCAGTGTGTACTTTAGCATTTTGGTCTTTCATATAATGAAATTATTTAATAGAAGATGGGAGCAAAACCCCACCACACACTTTTCGTTGACTATATATAGACAAATATAAAAAATTTAATATTTTTTGCAGATAAAATGTCTATTCAACTTAGTTTGTCCCGCCCAGTTTTGGCGTTGTATTTCCATTTCCGGTTGCTGACCTTCGTGGCAAACATGCCAGCTTGTGTGGATATCTCTGAATAATTAATATATCTATATGGATAAAACTGCTTAGCCAGCTCGTTCTCCTTGTAACAAAGATGATTGTGAAGAAAAAGAACAAACTGCATGCCATTTTTCATTCATACACGGTTGGACCTCGAAGGCTAATATATCCCTTTCTAGATACTGTGATGCTGTAGATACTGTGTCATGCGCACAAAAAGGTGGCAAGGTGGTAGCATCCTTGTTGCCTAGGAACATAAAGTGAATAATATCAGTCTAAAAATGGCAACTTTATTATCTGCAGAAATGTGTGTGCACTGTGGAGTGGACCTCTTCTATAGGTCTTGTATTTAATGCCTCAACCAAGTTTAGTTTAGTTTAGTTTATTTATTTAGCACATTATTTAAAAAGAAACTGTGCTAGGAGGGAACGAAGCCCAAAGGGCTTGTACAAAGTTCCACTCCCATCCCATCAATGTCCATAATCATATGAACGAAATACATGTAAACATGGTCTAGAAAATAAACTCAAAAGAAGATCAAGGATTTTGTCATTCAGGGGCACAGTGTTTAAAGAGGAATTATGGCCAATTTAAGAATTCAATTCATACATGGTTATTCCTATGGTCTGAGACCAAAATATTATATATCCAAAAATATTACTGAACATCAACTCTCTCCCAAATCCAATAATTAGAGAAATGTGATGTCATCAGCTATAAAGAACAAAGCTGCTCCATAGACAATGAATATTAATTGATCCCTCTGTCATGGAAATAACATATTGGAATTCTTAATTTGGGTGGTGTTCCCCTTTAACACATGTATAAAGTTTCATTAGAAATGCTGACACATCTTTACTTCTCATATATATAAGTAAAAAGATACTACAATTCTATATTATTGTGGAGAATATATTTGCTTGGTGGACAATATACTGGAGTTGAAAGTGAACCCCCTCCTTATCAGACAAATACTCATCTCACATTCGCTGTGTGGTTTTCGAAATTGGAAAAACAAGAAAGTGTGATATTTCACAAGTCTTTGGACCGCTAACTAAGCTGTCAAGCGGGTAAACTGTGCTTCGTCTCGCTGACAACAATCTGCAAATGAGCTACAAGTAATTTACTGTTATTATGTCGGCAAATGGGTGGACTTGTTTCTTAAACAGGCCGCCTCTGATGCAGTCAGAGAAAGACGCTCCCCCGACTCGTCCTCCCCTCGTGTCATTTGGCTAACGCGTTATTATGAACCCCGGGTGTTACTCGGCAATAACAGCAATTACCGATGAAATGAAGACAGACAGGGGTCAAAACCCGCCACCTTTATTAGCGTTGTGTCCGATGGCAAGAGGCGGGGGCGTTGGGGCTGTTGTGGTGGGCGCCTGCGGACTCACGGTGTATAACTCTGCCTGTCTGAAGGTCAAGAGAAGTGAAGAGGTTCCTTGACCCTGTGACCCGCAGAGGTCCAACTTGACAACTCTATCTATAGGCTGTGGCCATGACAAAGGCTTGTGGTGACAGATAGAGAGAGAAGATAAAAAGAAAAAGGCCACACTGCACTTTTGAAGACCTAAATGATATAGAGACAGAGAAGCATCGCAAAGTGGTTTGTCTTTCTCTGGAAAGTGGGATTTGTTTCGTACCCCATCTGTCTTGACCGTCTGTGGGAAACTAACGACATAGCTGCGTAATAAGTTGCATTCTAAGCATTTTAACTGTCTTGTGTAGTAATCGTTATAAGAATATTTGGTTGACATTCAATCTACATATTGTTTACACACTTTGGAGTTGAGTGATTCTAAGCCCTGTAAGACCCCCGGTTGTAAAATTACAACATAATCTTTTTTTCAATGGGTCCTGTTGTTCAGCCTCACAATGCTATTGGATAGTAAATGTGTTTATAGGTCCCACATTCTGGCCACTGAAGTTGATAATGTCAATTTAATTTGGGCCTTACAGGGCTAAACATTAAAAAGAATCTGATGACTAAAATACAAGCGTAACAGAATGTTGTCACTAATGTGCAACGAGAATAAGACGTTGGTCATAACTGACTGCAAAGAGGGGGCATCGGGAGGTCAAGGGTCATCCTCATCATGGCCGGGCACATTTCAGAACGCTTGTTGATTAATTGCGACCACGTGAAAGCAGAAAGTGTCCTCTAGTGAATCTGTGTTTTATTTCACCAAAGCACGCGCTCACCGGCCAAGCCCCCGTGGCTCTGATGGCTTTAATTGACTGTCTTGCTGTGATTAATGGGCACATGTTAAACATGCACATCTCGGACATCCTTACCCAGATGTGGAAGGCAATTTGAGGCGAGTGGCCATCTCTGGAGAAGCACTTATCTCTGACTCTGAGCTCAGCATTTGGGCTGGAATGGGAGAGGGGAGTTAGGGAAGGCACTGCTCCGGTCTGCAGGCCCCAGAGCCGACCTAGACTGCAAAGTAGTGACATTGAGGATATTTAAAGAAATGGCCTCCCCCCACTGGGCCGCGGAGACAATGGGCTCTCATAGCAGAGAAATTCATGGGGATGGAGCATGATAACAATTTTATATAAAAAAAAACGTAAAACTGCTCCTTATGTTCTACTTGGAAGCACAGTGCAAAGACACAGGGAACCATGAGGTACATTATGTCATTTGTAAATCAAAGTGAAAGAAATGTAATTACCCGGGTATTCAAACGCAAAAAAATCATTAAATTCTGAACACTGCACCACATTTTTGCCTCACGCTTTCCTCTTTCAGCTTCATGGAAATCATGGAAATCTATTAACGCAGCCAAGTAGCTGTGACCACGGACCTGAGAGCTCCCTTACATGCCTGCTTGTGGTCAGCATTTCAGATTACTAACCTTGCCACTGATCCGGGGTTTAAGGAGCAAAGAGAATCGCCACGGTGACAGTGTTTACACAGTGGGGTCTACATAGCGGTTCTCCGCATGGAAGCACAGGCCAGCATCAATCAACCTACCACCAGGCAGCCACCAGCCGCCAGGACCAACCACTGTTCAGACTGATTATCAGGGTAGCTTTTACATCATTAGCCCAGTCCAGCCTCATGCCCCTTTACCCCACCCCTCTGACAATATGTCTGATGACCAACAAGGCTTGGCAGACACTCGACTGAAATGTCTTGACCAACCTAACCGGGCACCCACCATAACCAGCAGCCACACAAAACACCAAACAACTTAACCCTGTTGTTAGCCCAGGGCAGTTGTGGCAATGTGCATAGAGGGGGAAAAAAGTGGAACAAAAGACAAAAAGCCCTGGAACAAAAGACAGAGCCCTGGAAACGAGAACAGTCAGTATTGGAGCATGTGATTGAGCTAATTGAAATCAACATCCATGATTGGACACACAGGCGAGGGCACTTGGCACCGCGCCTCATGCCAACATCAGTCAACGTGCTACGGTGCTCTGCCGACGGTGCGCAGAGCCTGCTGAGGAGGGCCGAGGCCCACGCCGCCTGTCATGATATTATAAAGCCCATCGCGAGAGATTCTTCCCCGTCACGCCACCGACGCGCCCTGTGTGTGCCTCTGCGTCCTCCGCCGCTCCTTCACAAGGACACAGAGGATCCGGGTAGAGGGGGGGAGGCGCTTAGCCTCCAACTCCACCCGGCCGCGTTGGACTAGGTCTGGAGCACTCTCACCTCCCAGCGGGCTGCCCATGGGCCAGTGTTAACGGTGCCCGCTCCACAGAGCCATGCCAGCAGCCCCCACACACTCCCCGAGCCCTCTGCCACCGCTCTCTACCCCAAGGGCTGCACACATTAATGTTACACTAATTAGCAAAGGAGCTGACCACCCAATTATGCGCGGTTCAGTCAGGATTCAGAGGTTAAAGGGTACCCTGGTGCTGCATTGCACACTTCAAGAGTGATCTAAATATACAAATGAGCAGACTGTGGGGGGTCACACACTGTTTCATAAACATACGGTCCAAACGAAATGCACTGCAATGCACAAGCGCCAGCAGGGAGTGCTTCCCATGCACTGGCTCAAGCGTACTGCACTCATCCATGCTCTATTCCACACTAACAGAGTTACCCCCGAGGGTGCAAAGAAAATATAAATCTAAAGTACAGATTAGGTGCAATGTCAGTGACCTTTTCCTGTCCAATTTCATTATGGAAGTCAATGGAGAAATCTGAGAGTAAAATGTCATTGGAATTGCACCTATCTGTACTTTCATGTGTACTGCTAAGAGGGTGATGGTTTAGATTCTATATACTGTGAAGTTCTTCCAGACCTCTCTTGGCAGAGCCTGAGGTGTGGCCAGTAATAGCAAACCCTTCAACTCCAGCCCACACACATCAGATAAAAACAAAAAATTTAAACAAAGTGCAATAACAAGAAGGGCACTTTTGCCTCAAGGTCGTTTTTTGACATTACAGATTTTGCCTTTAAGTACCTTGCTCAAGGGCACTTCATTGGTGGGTATTAAGGGAGAGGAGATTATTCATTCACTTCCTCACTCAGATGTTTTCCTGGGGATCAACTAGCAAGCTTCCAGTCACAAGCCCACATCTCTATATGCTATAGGGCGGCGACAACACACAGATTTTTTATTTGTTTGCAATTATTTATCTCAATTGCTGAATTGAATAAAAAAAAAATTAAGTATAATCCATCCTGGAAAAGTGATATTGTGGTGTCACATCATGTGTCCTGCTTTCATGCAACACAACTCAGCCTGCACGCAACATTACACTGCATTGTGTTCCAGGTTAGGTGTATTGCTCATGAGACAATGTGACATTACTCACAATATCCATTTCTCCTTATACTTCAATAAAGATAGCCTAAAACCTTTACTAACGTAACAGACTGTTCCATGTTTTACTCTGTGTGCAAGGTAACATGTCCCTCTGAGTTGCCGTAGGGCGGGACTGGTTGGTGGACTTCCTCTGTTGAGCCTGTGTTGTGAAAATAAATCATAAAAAGGAAGCAGTTGCTGCTGGATACTGTGAGATATTTACTCAAATAATGGATCACGTCGGGAAGTTAAAGTGTGGTATATTCCATCCAAATTGTGAAATAATCCTCACGTATAAATTGTCAAATAATCCTGTCGGGCCTTCACCCAAAATGACTCGTATATCTGACTATATTCAATATCCAAATTGTCATGGTTATCAATAATGTCCAAAAATGAAAGGTAGAAACATCTTTCAGAAGGTTTATTCAAATAAGTGAATCAAACCAATAGTTACAGACAGGAGACATTGCAAGGAATTGAGGAATTGATCGTTGCAACGGGCAGACCTTCTACATTCTGCCAAAAGCAGGAAGTAACAACTGACTTTTATCTTGTCCATAGGCCAATGAACATGGTTCTTCAGAAATAGGATCAGAAGTCAAGACTGACATAAGACCAAATAGAGAACAGGTCGCTTGTATCCTTTCGGCAACAAACAAGCCCTTCCGCGTTGCTCTGATTGGCCAGCGATCTACGCTCGTTTCGCCCCTACGCCCGTGCGAGCGCGCGCATGCGCATGAGCCGGAATACTATCCTCGAATTAACCTAATTTATACAAATGGAAGTATTGATTTCGCCGTAACGAATCATTAAAAAAATATACCGTTAACTGGAATATGTTGTTTCTTTACACATATGTTGGATTATGTAATTGGTTTGTCATGACAAACCAATAAAAAAATCGCGAATTAATCAGTGGTTATCCTATTATATTAACATAGCTACAACAACACACAGTAACGTTAATATAATTACATGCATAATTGTTTACAATGAACGGTGGGGCTAATCGAAAGGACTGGACATGGACAAGTTAAACAGCAATCAATTAATTTAATACAAAGGATACAAGCGAACAGGTCAGCTAGGTAGGATTGGATTACAACTGAGCTCAATATTATTAGAACACAGACTCACTGGTGCCGTTGTGTAAGTTAGGTCCACAAGAATGTATGGATTTGACATTCGCTGTATGAACAACACACAGCTTTAACACAGTCTTTCATTGATTTTCAGGGCTAACATAGTAAAGAAGTAAATTGTAGACACTGTAAGTAATTTACAATAGATGGAACAATTAGAGCAAGGGACATGGGGGTCCTTCCCTGAAAAATAGCTTGTGTGCGCTCTCTTAGAGAGAGCTTGGAGGTGTATGCCGTTGATGTGAGCCGGCTGGTTGTGGTAGTATGCATTTATATAGCGCTTTTATCCAAATCGATTTACAATTTTGTTCCTCACATTTGACCCATTCACTCACACATTCACACACACACACCGACGGCAGAGACAACTATGCAAGGTGCCAAACTGCTCATCGGGAGTGTCTTGCTCAAGGACACTTTGACAAGCTGCCCCGTTAGGAGTGGGAATCAAACTGGGAACCTCTGGATTACCAGACAACTGCTCTACGTCCCGAGCCTCCTGCCCCGAACTATGGAGATATCGCACAGAGGTCAGCGGTTTCTCGCTTGCCTGGACCCAGCATTAAAGGCCAAGTGTCAGGAGCGCAGCTGACCTGGACGAAGCTTTGACTGTGGTGGAGCGATGTGAGAATGCCAGGGTGGCTTTGCAGAGACTGTGTGAGTACATGCGCAGGCACCTACCTGGGGGAGTATCCATCTGTGCAGTCTGTGTCAGTTTCTGATGGCCTCCAGTGGGTCGTTGATAAATGAACAGATGCAATGTACGTCATGGGTATGGAGAGATGAAAGAGATGTATGATGAAAACCAGGAACTGAGGGCCTGGAACACTGACAGGAGGGAGCGAGGGTGGCACTAGTCCGGGGTGGCGTGCCCAACGCGAGGAGGAGCAGAGGAAGCATGGTATGCATTTCCTGTCACGGCAGCAGGATACTGACAGCAGCCATCAGGGAAACGGTCGGTAGCTGGCATTGAGGCCCAATGAGGCCTCTCTCCGACTGAGGGCTCCTTATAGCATGACATTTCTGAGGACACTGCTAGTATGGACCATGGTAACTGCCATACATTTTACGTTAGCAGTGTAGTGGACAGCACTGGACTGTCCATATTAGCCTGTCATTAATTAACCGGTGCTAGAAAAATAACTATATTGACTTCCATGCAGTAAATGGACAAATGTTGGATACACAGCGCAGTGGGCACCATTTAGGTTACCCTCCGAGTGGGCCCTACCTGCTGGCAGCACACTGTCCATGTGCTGAGGGAATCCACTCAGAGTGTTCTGCTCAGCTTGGACTTTATAACGAAGAACCACGGACTGGGACATTACTGTGCCCCTACTTCAGAGTGGCAAGTTGGTTCCTGAATGCTCTGTCTAATGTGTATCTCCCAGAGGTCATGACCATTCCCCTGGGTATCTGGAACCTAATATTCTGGAGACGACAGGACTGGTGGTTGCCCTTGTGGTATATTCTAAGCACATACCCAAGGATTATTACAGTACAATGAGGTTGCTATCTGGAAAGGAAGAAAGATCATAATGATAGAATGGTCTCCTCATCTGACTTCAAATATAGCCAGTAGAGAAATAAGCTGTGCAACCAGACAACAGAGCTATAGTTTAAAACTCATATGATTTATTTTGCCAAAGGGCTCAGAGTGAATTAGAAGGTTGTTTTACATACAGGGATCATTTCATATTACATCAAAACATGTAGTACAAAGGATTAATAAGGTTTGCACATCAAACCCAGTATGTACATAAAACAGTAATCATGTTTATCAAATGAAATAGAGAATACCTTTTGCCATCACATAGTTAAACCTGGTCCAAACTAGGGACCTTCGCTTTAAACTAAACATCACCAACAGTGACTATGTGAGGATTCGCCTGTCCCTGGACCTTTTTCCTGTGTTTTCCCTGTCTACTCTCCTCAACAGCCCCCACCCTTGCGATGATTTACTCTACTCTACTCTTCACCAGCCCCCACCCTTGGACATCCTTGATCCTCTACCTTCACGCACCTGTTGGGAGTTTGCAATCACCTCGGGAGAGTACATAGGTTGCAGACTCCCCTCCAGTCCTTGTCGGGTCGTTCTGTGTTCTGGATTCTGTGTTCTGGATTCTGTGTTCTGGACTCTGTATCTGTATCTGTGTTCACTCTGTGTTCATGGAGTGCTGGACGTTACCATCACCTGCCGCGTCTCCGGCGTGAGACGACGTGCCAGCCATCACCACCTGTCGCCGTTTGCCTGGGCCCTCATTCATCAATGTGTGCGTAGAACATGTTCTATTTCCACACGTAAGCACGGAATGTAGAACCAGTGTACGCACAGGGAAGTCGGGATTCATCACACGTGCGTACGCAGACTCTATGCTCTTCCGTGTTGATGAATACCACTTTGTTCTACCGTCAATGCTCGTGCATGATTATCCATATATGGTCATGAAAATGAGGAAACACCCCCCATGGGATGTGAAATAATGGACTGACCCGAGCGGAACTCTGAGAAACTCCACGAAGATTGTTCACTGCTGTCGAACCAAGAAGTAGTATCGCGTATTATGGGATAAATAAAAGGCGGACTTGTAAACGGTGATGTCAGATATCAACGGCTCCCTAAGACCATTGCTGCAATTCTGCCTGGACAGCTCAAAATACTAATAAAGACCGTTCGTTGACCACTGTTTGGCGTTGGTTGTGTGTCATTATAACCGTGCTGTAATATGAATGCCTTTATTAGTTGTGTTCGATTGGCTATATGATTTTTAGAGGCATCTATTTTGTTGTCGGCTAATAAAGACCGCGCTGGAATATGACTGCCTTTTCCCGTGTTGTTTGATTAATACCCAGGGATTAAAGTTCTCCTCAATTTTATTCCAAATTGCGATGGATCTCCCGTCAATTTTCTACCTGCTGCATATGATTTCTAGAGGCATACTACAATCTATTTTGATGTCAGTATTGGGTAGCATATATAAACAATAATACGAGAGCATATACAAGAACAATGAATCTCACTGCATGTATGATGTAGCCTGCCTTTCAATACATGAACTTGAATCCCATCATATACATAGTCTGTCCACTATCTGGTGTCATTGCAATGCGTTTTCTATTCTTTCTTATACAGTAAAAAGGGGGAAGAACACTATATTCATATGACTTGTATTCTGCTTACAGCTTCGAAATTCCACTTGTTTCGTTTAACGTAAAGCCTTTTAAATATAATCAAAACGTTCCCGTGTTTCGGCGGTCTGTGCGCAAAATAATAACGAGTTGAGCTTTATGATTTGTGATGAATTGAAAATGGGGGACCCTGATGTAAACAAGACGAAAGTCTTTCTCTGGTCTGCATCCCCTTAACAATTGTATGTACTGAGCTGTACTGTACTGTACCCATTCTGCAATCTGTTAATAAACTTTTCAATCAATCAATCAATCAAGCTACGCGGAGCGCAGTCAGTCAGTAGCCTACACCCCGTATATTCCGATAACGCTATATAAACCATGCTGCATTCATTCTGAGAGAAAGATCTATTATTCCAAATGCTATTTATAGGGTTTTGACCATAATTACACTACTGTTGCTATTTTACAATGAACTATAATGAATTACGGTTCATACAGAACATCCAGTGTTATTATGCACAGAAGCTCATTTCCTTGTTGTAATAATATATTCTACCACTGGGCGCCAGGTATGCATGGTCCGAGCTGTGCGTAAATATAAGCACGAAGTCAAGTTCAAGTTGAAATTGATGAATCCCACTCTTTGCTTAGAAATGATCGTACGCACAGGGTAAGCACAAATCTGTGCGTAGAACACGTTGATGAATGAGGGCCCTGGAGTGGGACACCGTCTTCGCTCTCTAATTCTCTACGGGAGGTTTTCCAGTGTTCCCACTCCAGACGTCAAGCCGGCTCGTCATCGCTCCCGATTCCACGGGAGGAAGGCGTCTCTTCGTGATCCTCGTTCCTGGGGGTGAGGCTCGTCGTCGCTCCCTAGTATTCCACGGGAGGACGGCGTGTGCCCATCCCGTTCCCCTTGGACCCAGGCTCGTCGTCGCTCCCTAGTATTCCACGGGAGGATGGCGTGTTCCCATCCCGGTCCCCTGGGACCCCCTTTGTTCTGCGCTGCCCGTCTGCAGCATCCGAAGAGGAGGAGGAGGATCCCCGTGCCAGGCCTCCGCCGTCGGGCCCCTGTCCCCGTGCCAGGCTCCGCCGTCGGGCCCCTGTTCCCGTGCCAGGCCTCCGCCGTCGGGCCCCTGTCCCCGTGCCAGGCCTCCGCCGTCGGAACCCTGTCCTCATCCCTGTAAGCAGCTCTGGCCCTCGCCCTGTCCAAGGCCTTAACCCTGTTTTCTGTCCCTGTCTCCAGCCTGCCTCTCCGGGCCTCTGTCCCTGTCCCCCTCTCCAGTGCCCCTGGTCCTGGCCCTGACACTTAGCCCTGGTCCTTAGCCCTGGCCCTTAGCCTTAGTCCCTTAGCCTGTTCGCCTCTTAAAGGCACAGTGCCGCATTTTCCATATTTCCTTGATTCTAGTGTTTTTGTGTTCTCCCTTAAAGGGACTGTGCCGCTTTTTGTTCTATAATAAATATTTGCCCTGTTTTGGCTTACTCTCATACCTGTCTTGTGTTGTGCGATTGGGGTCGGTTACAAACCATAACAGTACGACCCGACCAGTCGACGACCCCAGCCAGCACAGACAGTGTATGTGAGTTAGCCCCTGTTAGTTCCCTCTAGCTCCCTCTAGTTCCCTCTTGTTCCCCTGTTAGCTCCCCTGTTAGCCTCGTTAGCTCCCCTGTTAGCTACCCTGTTTCCCCACAGCTAGGACTGTCCTTCCAGCTAGCTTGTTCTCCTTTGCTAGTCCAGCCCTGTCTGCTAGCCTAGGTCCGGCAGCTAGCGCAGCCTCTATGCTAATGTAGCTGTACAGCTAGCATAGGCCCTGTAGCTAGCAATGCTCTGGCAGCTACCCAGTCCCTCTGCTAGTCCCACTTTAGGTGTAGCTTCCCCTGCTAACATGGCCCAGTTTTTTGTTTGTTTGTTGCTTTGTCATGTCCCCTGCCCCGCTGTCTGATTTTTTGGGTCGCCCGGTGGCTCCCGTGGAGGGGGAGGTACTGTGAGGATTCGCCTGTCCCTGGACCTTTTTCCTGTGTTTTCCCTGTCTACTCTCCTCAACAGCCCCCACCCTTGCGATGATTTACTCTCCTCTACTCTTCACCAGCCCCCACCCTTGGACATCCTTGATCCTCTACCTTCACGCACCTGTTGGGAGTTTGCAATCGCCTCGGGAGAGTACATAGGTTGCAGACTCCCCTCCAGTCCTTGTTGGGTCGTTCTGTGTTCTGGATTCTGTGTTCTGGATTCTGTGTTCTGGACTCTGTATCTGTATCTGTGTTCACTCTGTGTTCATGGAGTGCTGGACGTTACCATCACCTGCCGCGTCTCCGGCGTGAGACGACGTGCCAGCCATCACCACCTGTCGCCGTTTGCCTGGAGTGGGACACCGTCTTCGCTCTCTAATTCTCTACGGGAGGTTTTCCAGTGTTCCCACTCCAGATGTCAAGCCGGCTCGTCATCGCTCCCGATTCCACGGGAGGGAGGCGTCTCTTCGTGATCCTCGTTCCTGGGGGTGAGGCTCGTCGTCGCTCCCTAGTATTCCACGGGAGGACGGCGTGTGCCCATCCCGTTCCCCTTGGACCCAGGCTCGTCGTCGCTCCCTAGTATTCCACGGGAGGATGGCGTGTTCCCATCCCGGTCCCCTGGGACCCCCTTTGTTCTGCGCTGCCCGTCTGCAGCATCCGAAGAGGAGGAGGAGGATCCCCGTGCCAGGCCTCCGCCGTCGGGCCCCTGTCCCCGTGCCAGGCTCCGCCGTCGGGCCCCTGTTCCCGTGCCAGGCCTCCGCCGTCGGGCCCCTGTCCCCGTGCCAGGCCTCCGCCGTCGGAACCCTGTCCTCATCCCTGTAAGCAGCTCTGGCCCTCACCCTGTCCAAGGCCTTAACCCTGTTCTCTGTCCCTGTCTCCAGCCCGCCTCTCCGGGCCTCTGTCCCTGTCCCCCTCTCCAGTGCCCCTGGTCCTGGCCCTGACACTTAGCCCTGGTCCTTAGCCCTGGTCCTTAGCCCTGGCCCTTAGCCTTAGTCCCTTAGCCTGTTCGCCTCTTAAAGGCACAGTGCCGCATTTTCCATATTTCCTTGATTCTAGTGTTTTTGTGTTCTCCCTTAAAGGGACTGTGCCGCTTTTTGTTCTATAATAAATATTTGCCCTGTTTTGGCTTACTCTCATACCTGTCTTGTGTTGTGCGATTGGGGTCGGTTACAAACCATAACAGACTATCTGGTTTACTTACGTCGTGGCAAGAGCAGTACAGTCTGTGGGTGGATGGTAGAGACGCAGACCCCCCCTGGTGTGGGTGTCTGGCCTGTCAACTAACCTTACTGATCCAATATTTATAGGCTATATGACATCATTTTTAGACGGCCTTCTAAACAATCACAATTAGCTCTAAATATGGAGTTGTTCCAATTAGGTTTCTTGATTTCTAAAAACAGGAGGTTCTTCTGTGGGGGCTCTCTGCCCCAAAGATCTCCTCATCGTGTGTTGTCCTGCAGCAAACAGAAAGGGGTCTGTTTTGGCCCCCTCCTTTGCTGCTATAGCATTCTTCCACAGAGGCATCTCCTATTTAAACATTTTACCAAGTATCTCTAGTGTATTATGAATTACACTCTTCCACTATTATCACAGTTTTACTCTTTTGCTTACATTTTGATACTAAACAGTTGATTAATAGATAACTTGATATGTATTTTACCAGACTAAGCTTTGGTAATTAAGCCTTATTTTCTATATATATGGTTTACACCAGGAGTGAAATGACACTATTATCTTCATAATTAGTTTGACATTTCTAAATGGCATTCAAATACCTTTTATCTAATATGGTTTAATTAGTTTCAGTCTTAACATTCTGTAAGCACATTCTTCTTGTTATCTAGTTTGGGCTGGTCTGCTGTGGCCCCATTACCATACAATCCTCAGTCACACGAGTGGGGGTTTGAAATGACTGTCTCCTAAATACAGTTCAACAACAGCGGGGGTTTGGTTGACTGTCTCTGAAATCTGCTAACAGTTGAGTAATCTGTTTGTGTGGGGGTTGGCCTGAAGGCTCTCCCCAGAATGTCACACAACACTGAAACCTGATACTGTTTGTTCCAAACGGCACCCCAGATTTCTTGCATTTTGGTTTTCTATTTATACATACATGGATTTGTTATGAAATACACAGTCAAGGATACCACACCCTCACTGGGCAGTGCACAAATTCAAACACTATGTGAAACTATCCACATTCCCCGTCATAACAGACCATCACCGTCAGCTAGGCCTCAGGCACATGGCTATTGATAACGACCCCAGAGGACAGAGAAGTAGGTGGCTTTTGGAGCTGGACCCGTTTGACTGGGTCATGGTTCATAAGGATGGCTCCCACCATAAAACCTCTGTGGCACTGTCCTACCGGGCCTGTTTCTCCTGACTCTGTTCATCTGGATGCCTCTTCAGTTGGGATGCACTCTGTTGCTTCTGTGGGGGATCCAGACCGCTCTCTGTCCCCATACAGGGCATGTATGGACCAGGGCCCTCATTTATCAATGGTGCGTACGCACAGATATGTGCGTAACCCGTGCGTGCGATCATTTCTAAGCAAAGTGTGGGACTTATCAATTTGAAAGTGTGCTTGACTTTGTGCGTATATATACGCACAGCTCCGACCGTGCGTACCTGGCACCCAGCGGTAGAATATGGAGACTGCAGACGCGGAAATAAGCTTCCGTGCATTAGTTCCAACACTGTATGAACCGTAATTCATTATGGTTCATTGTAAAATAGCGACAGTAGTGTAATTATAACGGGCTCACGCGCGAACAAGAGGTTGGCCTGCTTGTTTGGCACGGGGGGGGGGCAGACGCAGAACACCCACCTCCAAACGCGATTAAATATTGTTTAAAATAAAAAGCGAAATACTATTATTTTGTGTCATGTTTCCATAAATGGTGTTCGATCCTAGATAAATGTTCTATGGATCTGCTACTTTTAATCATTGATAATGAAGGCTCTAAATTAGCCAAGGTCAGAGCGGAGCTTTCCTCGATAGAGGACGAAATTAAAACTATTTTAACTCCTGACCAACTGACCGAACTGCTCGAGTCAGTAAACTACAAACTTGACAAATACAAACACGACATCGAGCTGCACAAGAGAGCCAAGAGGAGAAGAGACGAGCAAGACTACGCAGCGAATATGGTGTACCCATGGCTCCAACATCCTCCTTCCAGGAACCGCAGGCTGAATTGGCAGCCCAGAGACAGGCAACGGCATACTGATTCTTCCTCCACCGCAGTGAGCTCAGACGAGGCGCCCACCCAGGGCAGATACCCCCTCCGAAGCCAGTCTAATTTTTGCGACGAGCAGGACGCTCCTCTTCCTCCCCGACCGGAGAGAGAACCCACAGGAAGACGAGGCGGAGCCAGAGTAAGAAACCCACGGTTCCGGAGATAAGCATTGATTCTAATATTGTCAATATTTCTGATGCACTATTGAGTGACCCGCACCACAATATCCTTTCCAAAGGTTTATCATTTGTCCCGGCTCGTAAGGTGGACTCTTTTACTACCAAGGTAGAGCTATTTAAGTTTTATAGAAACATTAAGTTAAAAGCTGTTTATGCCAGAGGGTTTGATAAGAGAACTCAATATGTTGCTAACGAAAATGTGCCTACACTGTAAAAATGAACCAGCATTTCACAACATTTAACAGTATTATCTTACAGTAATATATTGTAATTAAGGCCTCCTGTAATATCCCAACAAATACATGTAAAAAAGACAGTATCTTTTGATTTCACATTATATTATTCTTATTTCACAATAAAATACCGCAATCAAAATCCTCTGTAATATCACATCAGATGTTGTAATCTCACAATAGCATATCAACATATCACATTATATTATTCTTATTTCACAATAAGATACCGCAATCAAAATCCTCTGTAATATCACATCAGATGTTGTAATCTCACAGTAGCATATGAATATTTCACATTATATTATTCTTATTTCACAATAAAATATTGTAATTTTATACAAAACAAGACGAAAGTCTTTCTCTGTAATATCACATCAGATGTTGTAATCTCACAATAGCATATCAATTTATCACATTATATTATTCTTATTTCACAATAAAATATTGTAATTTTATACAAAACAAGACGAAAGTCTTTCTCTGTAATATCACATCAGATGTTGTAATCTCACAATAGCATATCAATTTATCACATTATATTATTCTTATTTCACAATAAAATATTGTAATTTTATACAAAACAAGACGAAAGTCTTTCTCTGTAATATCACACCAGATGTTGTAATCTCACAATAGCATATCAATTTATCACATTATATTATTCTTATTTCACAATAAAATATTGTAATTTTATAAAAAACAAGACGAAAGTCTTTCTCTGTAATATCACATCAGATGTTGTAATCTCACAATAGCATATCAACATATCACATTATATTATTCTTATTTCACAATAAGATACCGCAATCAAAATCCTCTGTAATATCACATCAGATGTTGTAATCTCACAGTAGCATATGAATATTTCACATAATTTATTTATTATTTCACAATAAAATATTGCAATCAAAATCCTCTGTAATATCACATCAGATGTTGTAATCTCACAGTAGCATATCAACATATCACATTATATTATTCTTATTTCACAATAACATATTGTAATTTTATACAAAACAAGACGAAAGTCTTTCTCTGTAATATCACATCAGATGTTGTAATCTCACAATAGCATATCAATTTATCACATTATATTATTCTTATTTCACACAAAAATATTGTAATTTTATACAAAACAAGACGAAAGTCTTTCTCTGTAATATCACATCAGATGTTGTAATCTCACAATAGCATATCAATTTATCACATTATATTATTCTTATTTCACAATAAAATATTCAAATTTTTTACAAAACAAGACGAAAGTCTTTCTCTGTAATATCACATCAGATGTTGTAATCTCACAATAGCATATCAACATATCACATTATATTATTCTTATTTCACAATTACCGCAATCAAAATCCTCTGTAATATCACATCAGATGTTGTAATCTCACAGTAGCATATGAATATTTCACATAATTTATTTATTATTTCACAATAAAATATTGCAATCAAAATCCTCTGTAATATCACATCACATTTTGTAATCTCACAGTAGCATATGAATATTTCACATAATTTATTTATTATTTCACAATAATATATTGTAATTTTATTAAAAAAAACAAGACAAAAGTCTTTCTCTGTAATATCACATCAGATGTTGTAATCTCACAATAGCATATCAACATATCACATTATATTATTCTTATTTCACAATAAAATATTGTAATTTTATACAAAACAAGACGAAAGTCTTTCTCTGGTCTGCATCCCCTTACAGTTTTTCTCGATTGCTAAAGCACAATTTCTAGATCTCTGAGCACAATGACCAGTTGCCTAAACACATTTAATAAATCAGGCCCCCAGGACACATTTCACCTCAATCTCAGATTTCACAAAACTCTGAACACATTGGCATTTGCCAAAACACACGTTGCAGAACTCTAAACACATTCGCACTTACTCTAAACACTTCCGCACTTGCTAAAACACACGTTGCACAACACATTCTCATTCACTGAACACACGATGCAAAATGGTAGACTCAATCATCAAAAGTTGAACACAATGAAAGCACGGGTGTCATTGCTTAAACACGGTGACTCAAAATTGAAGACACCTGCCAATGATGTGACAACACCTATAGGCCAGTTTAGAATGCACAGTTTGCTGAAGGTGCCAAACAACCGGCATGCCAGAGCTTTTTTCCCCAGCTGCCTGGCGAGGGAAAACATAGCCTGCGATGTCAACGAGGTCCTGTGGCCTGACCCCGCCCGACGACGTGATCCACCACAGGCCCCCCCACAGGCCCCCGCACAGACCCCCCCACAGGCCCCTCCACAGGCCCCTGCACAGGCCCCCCACAGGGTTGCTAGGGTGTTTCTAGGTGGTTGCTAGGGTGTTATAGGTGGTTGCTAGGGTGTTTCAAGGTGGTTGCTAGGGTGTTATATGTGGTTGCTAGGGTGTTTCTAGGTGGTTGCTAGGGTGTTATGGGTGGTTGCTAGGGTGTTTCTAGGCGGTTGCTAGTTTCAAGTTTCTTTAATAGTTGTCATACAGAAGTACAGAATACTTTTATACAAAATGCTTCTTACTGTTACGCTCCAGAGACTGTGCTAGACAAGATAAGTATGAAATAAAATAGTATAGCATGTAAAATAGAAGTAAAAATAGAGGTCACAGTGTTCAGTATAGACATATGTACAATGTTCGATGCAGAATAGAAGTAACTGAGTTACCATACAATATACAATATACTATGCAATGTACTAATATACAATACTATATAGTGCAGAGCAGAAATGGGATGAGGTACAATTTAGGTACAATTTACAGTAAGGTGTACGAGTTGTAGTGCAAATCCTTTACCAATAAATATAAAGTGTAAAGTGTGTTTATGATCTAAAGTGTGGAGAGTGGGTGCTGCAGTGTGTTGTTTGTTTAAGTGAGTGTGTGCGTGTGGGTGTGTGTGCTGTGTGCATTTGATGGTTGTTGCATAGTGTTTATTGTTCGTTGAGCAGCCTGATGGCCTGGGGATAGAAGCTTCTTCTGAGTCTTTCTGTGCTCGCCTTAAGACTCCGGTATCGCTTGCCTGACCGCAGCAGTTCAAAGAGGCAGTTGTTTGGGTGGCTGGAGTCCTTGATGATTCTCTTAGCCTTCCCCCTGCACCGCTTGTTGTAAATGTTCTGGAGGGTGGGAAGCCCCCCTCCAATTGTGCGTTCGGCTGAACGTGTCACTCTTTGTAGTCTGCTACGGTCTTGTGCAGTGCTATTCCAAAACCAGGAGGTGATGTTGCCAGTCAGGATGCTCTCTATTGTACATGAGTAGAAGTTCCTAAGGATCTTCTGACTGACTTGGAACTTCCTTAGGCGCCTGAGGAAGTAGAGGCGTTGTCGTGCCTTCTTCACAACACTGTCCATGTCAAGTCCTCGGATATGTGGGCTCCGAGGTACTTGAAACTGTTCACTCTCTCAACCGGTGCCCCGTCGATGCTGAGGGGGCTGTAGTCCTTGACCCCCGACCTCCTGAAGTCCACAATAATTTCTTTTGTTTTGCTGACGTTCAGGGAGAGGCAGTTCTCCTGACACCACTGGTGTTATAGGTAGTTGCTAGGGTGTTTCTAGGTGGTTGCTAGGGTGAAAAGCATGGTGAAGAGGTCGTGACCCGGGTGGGCGGGGTCTGCCATGATCTTCCTCGCCCTCCTCAAGGCCCTGGAGGAATGTAGGGACTCGAGGGAGGGAAGGGGACAGCCGATCACACTCTCCGCTGATCGTATCACCCGCTGCAGCTTGGCCTTGTCCCTGACCGTGGCTGCAGGGAACCAGGTGATGATGGAGAGGGTGAGGATGGACTGGATGATTGCTCTGTAGAACTGGACCATCATAGTCCTCGGCAGCCTAAACTTCCCTAACAGGGGAGCCTAGGCATCATTGGGACAGGTCTCTGCTCATCAGCAAGGAAAGGTACTGCTTTGGGGAGAAAGTATATCATATCACTACTGCCACCGGGTGTGGGAGGGTGCGGGTAGTATTAGGAGAAGTGTGGGTGTGTGGGGAATTACTGCGAGTCGCCCTGGAGGGCAAGAAGGACCAGCGCACTACCCCTAGGTTAGTAAATCCTATAGGCCCCATCCACTCCCTCTGCTAAAGCTCCACTCTACTCCTGCACTAAAGTCAGGGATTCAGTTGGACTCAGATCTGCATGTTGCGTTCCCCCTACCTGGTGACAGTGTACATCTACTCTCATAAAGTAGGGATAATCCACCCTGCTACACAAACATCTCAAAACAAACTGGTCAGACTACATGCTTGACCTTACTCCTAGAACCCACCTCACCCCTGCCCACTTTGACAACCTAGGATGGCTTAGAGTAGACGACAGAGTACAGCAACTTGCAATGGGCCTGGTCTACAAGATACACTACACGACCAAGGTACCCATGTGTACATGTCAAAATACTTCCCAAAGGTCAGTGAATACCACGACCACAACACCATGCAGAGGGAGCTCCACAAATCATGTTAAACCCAGATTCGGCTCAATCAGGGACTAAACACGTTTCGCAATTATGCCACATCAATGTGGAACGCCCTACCCAAAGCTGTAAAGGAATGTGAATCACTACCCACTTTCAAAACCACTCTCAAAGAACACCTATACGGGAGACTGCAATTCGAAACTGGCCCCTGTAAATGTCCTAACCCAACCCCCTCCAATGTACAGTAAATTACCAAACATGGTTTTGTCAATATTCCAATGTACAGTTGTGCTTGTACAGTTGTACAGTGTCCACCCACCCCTCCTATACCCAAACTAACCAACCCCCCCACCCCACCCACCCAACCACCTCCAATGTACAGCCCCCCCCCCCCCCCACCTAATGTACGGTTTCATAAATGTATAGATGTAGCAGTACTGTCTATCTGTATGTCATGTATGTGTGTGTGTGTGTGTGTGTGTGTGTGTGTGTGTGTGTGTGTGTGTGTGTGTGTGTGTGTGTGTGTGTGTGTGTGTGTGTGTGTGTGTGTGTGTGTGTGTAAATGAATGAACCGAAATATGTAGTTTGCTGATAGATACACAAAATGGGTTTATTTATGTTGATTTAATTTGGTTGTGTTGATGTTTCCATTTTTGCAAAATGGGTATATTCTGTTTGGTTTTACACAATAAGTCTATTGGTGTGTTGTGTGTGTGTAGGGGCAGGTATATATATAATATTTGTTCTTCTTCCTGTTCCTTTCGGCCATGGTATTTGGTGAATTATATGAATATGTACTGTTGGACTGTGGTAATTCCATGTACGAATAAATAAATGATGATGATGATGATGATGATGATGATGATGATGATGATGATGATGTATGTCATATATCCTGATGAATTGAAAATGGGGGACCCTGATGTAAACAAGACGAAAGTCTTTCTCTGGTCAGCATCCCCTTAACAATTGTGTGTATTGAGCTGTACTGTATTGTACCCATTCTGCAATCTGTTAATAAAGTTTTCAATCAATCAATCAATCAATCAGTACCCGTTCTGCACCTGCGTATTGGGCCACTATATAATGCATGATTCTAAGACATGTTCCAACTTGTCGAGGCTGCCTGCACACACACCAGCTTCCTGGGTGGGCGCCTCCCAGAATGCACTACACCTGTGCCCCGCCTCCCAAAATGCACCTGGCTGTGCTGCAACGTCCTCCATTGCATCAGCGTGTCTCTCTGCATCGTTAAGGACAATAATACGTGAGAGACAACAGGAGGCTCTGCTCTAAAGGAAGTCAGTGATTTCAAGTACGTGGGCTCGTGGGTCAACTCGTCCGAGCAAGACCTTAAAGTGAGGAAGGCACTTGCATGGAGGGCTCTGAACGGCATGAGCAGTGTGTGGAAATCCAACCTCCCCCGTCAAATCAAGCTCAACTTCTTTCATGCAACAGTTGAGTCTGTCCTTTTGTATGGCAGTGAATGCTGGACCTTGAAGCCCACCCTGCAGAAGTCCTTGGATGGGTGCTACACCAGAATGATGCGTGTGGTGCTCAACATCAACAGGGATGAGCATGTCACTAATGCAAACTTGTATGGGGGGGTGCTAAAGGTGAGCGATAAAGTGGCAGTCAGGAGAATGAGGCTGGCAGGTCACTGCCAGAGACACCATGAGATGCCAACCAGCAAACTTGTGCTGTGGGAACCAACACACGGGCATCGATCACGAGGACGTCCCACGTTAACCTACGTGGACGTACTCAGGAGAGATGTGGGAACAGAAAGCACCGGCGAGCTAGCCAGATGCATGGAGGATTGGGATGACTGGAAGCATGGAGGGCCCGTCCGAGGACGACCTAGATAGATATGCATGATAAAGTCGATGGTGGATATTATGTTGTATCTATGATTTCGATTGCAAACGCCAGCGGAGTAGTGCTGTGTTCGTTTTTTACATGGTTATGCGTTTTTACACGTTATGCGTGCCTGCTGCTAATTTAGCTATACGTTAGCTGTTAGCTATGTCTGGCTCCTGCTGGGTAATGCAACGTTGCCTACCAAACAACGGGACCGCGCTGGTTCTTTTTGTATTGCTCCTGGCTGTTCAAACTAATTTTACCGTGTGAAAGAGAGGAAAGTTGGTTCATTTCCACAAACTACCAGTGAAAAAAAGTGTTGTTCTGAACTGGAGCTAGGTAGCCAGGTAGCTAAATGGCCCGCCTGGCTACCTAGTTCCAGTTCAGCTAACTAGCTACATGCAGCATTTAGCCAGTGATGGGCAAGCTACTTGGAAAATGTAGTAAGCTACACTACAAGTTACTCTCGATTAAATATAGCTCAACTACAATGGAAGCTATCCCCAGATAAATGTAGCAAGCTACACTACAAGAACATGGCAAAAATAGCACACTACTTTTTTTTAATTTTTTTTAACTTTATGATCAAGTTTCCACCAAACAAATAGGTAGGCAAAAAAAAGTTCAGTTTGATTGTTTATGAAACAAGCCCTCAGTCTGGCTTTTTTTGTCATCATTTAACATGAACTTGTATTATGTACAAAATGTTAATAAAGTATGAGGAAATAACTGTGGAAATGTAATAAATAAAAGGCCAAATCAATCAAATAAACACTAAAATATATACTCTCTCTATTGGAATGGAGACTTTTCAGCACAGGATAAACTGCCCACTTTATCAACCAAAAACACACTTCTTCAATATCAGAATTTTAACTAATAATAACTGTCTTACTGAATTTTACTATTATGCTACCATGTCTATACCAACTATGCTGTCTATACTACAGTATGTACTCAGAGTATAACACTCAAGCTCGACACTGCTAGACAAACAATACTACTTATCCTTGGCTGCTAGATATGTACCACTCCTGCTGACTTGTTGTACACAATTTGTAAGTTGCTTAGAATGATAGCGTCAGCTAAATGACTAAATGTAAATGTATCGTTGGGAGCTAACTGTAGTAGCTGGCTGACGCTGGCTAACTAAAAATGATACCGCCCAAGCCTACTTAGCATTGCTATACCATATATGCTTGCTTGCTAAAAGGTACTTGGGGGGGGGGGGGGGGGGGTATAATCGTAGTTTATAGACTATTTTTGTTTTCTGTGCAGTACACCTGAGATTAATCACCTCATCCAGTACTGTTTGACATGAATTTATGCGTCGTTCCCTGTGTTTTTTTTCTTACTGCCTTGCCTCCCTCCCTTGTCCTAGGGCCTGCCTACTGATTGCCTGCCTGAATTTTCCGGCCGACTAGGCGTACAGGACAGTAATCTGCACTGACGGGTTCAACCTCTCCCCAGATCCATGCACGGATTGCTTCCTGGTTGTATAGGTAGGCCTATATGCAACACAGATCGTAGTTTATAGACTATATTTGTTTCCTGTGCAGTACACCTGAGATTAGCCTATAGTATACGTTCATAATCTGCATGCAAACTGTAATCTCTCCTTTCTCTGGTTTCCTTTTTTCTAGGTCATCAGAGAGGTCTTTAATATACAGTATCCTGTTCAGTGGCAGCCAATAACCATCTTGTTCAGTGTGAGGCAGATGTAATGATTGGGTAGGTAACTATAGCACGCACAACAATGTTCCACTGTAAATATATTCGATGTCAGCATGTGTCTGAGAGTGTGCATACCTTTGTCCAGCATGCGCAGCTCCCTATTGGTGCTCTTCCAATGGTCTAAACTTGACCATGTGCCCCACGGTTAAATAATATCACGCAAAAGTGCCCTTTTGAGTGATAGAAATTAGAGGACGTGCCCTATTGGTGCCCCCACGGTTGAAAAATGCGCGCTAAAGTGCCCTTTTGAGTGGCGAAAAATAGAAGGTGTGCCCTATTGGTGCTTTTCCAATGGTCTAAACTTGACCATGTGCCCCACGGTTAAATAATATCACGCAAAAATGTGCCCTTTTGAGTGAAAGAAATTAGAGGATGTGCCCTATTGGTGCCCCCACGGTTGAAAAATGCGCGCTAAAGTGCCCTTTTGAGTGAAAGAAATTAGAGGATGTGCCCTATTGGTGCCCCCACGGTTGAAAAACGCACGCTTAAGTGCCCTTTTGAGTGAAAGAAATGAGAGGACGTGCCCTATTGGTGCCCCCACGGTTGAAAAACGTGCGCTATAGTGCCCTTTTGAGTGGGGAAAAATTAGAAGGTGTGCCCTATTGGTGCTCTTCCAATGGTCTAAACTTGGCCATGTGCCCCACGGTTAAATAATATCACGCAAAAGTGCCCTTTTGAGTGAAAGAAATTAGAGGACGTGCCCTATTGGTGCCCCCACGGTTGAAAAACGCGCGCTAAAGTGCCCTTTTGAGTGGCGAAAAATAGAAGGTGTGCCCTATTGGTGCTCTTCCAATGGTCTAAACTTGACCATGTGCCCCACGGTTAAATAATATCACGCAAAAGTGCCCTTTTGAGTGAAAGAAATTAGAGGATGTGCCCTATTGGTGCCCCTCTAATGGTTAAACGTGACCATGTGCCCCCACAGTTGAAACCATCGCGCTAAAATGCCCTTTTTGAGTGTTGAAAATGAGAGGACGTGCCCATTGGTGCCCTTCCAATGGTCTAAACTTGACCATGTGCCCCACGGCATGGTAAGATGGAGCAACTTCAAACAGAGACCACTGGAAGAGGCTTTCAGGAGGGCAGACGTAGAAGGCCAAGCCAAAAGAGAACAGGAACGACAAAGAAACAGGGAGCTAATGACAAGACTGGTAGACATCACATTGTATCTTGCACGACAAGATGGGGCGTTCAGGGGTCATGATGAAAGTGGTACATCTTTGAACAAAGGGAATTTCCTTGAACTTGTACAGCTACTTGCAAAATATGACTCCACCATCAAAATGCACCTTGATAAAATCAATCACATCCAGTCTCAACAGAAAAAACCACAGACATCACTGTTGTCCTACAAGACACAGAATGACATAATCAGTACCCTTGCCACCTATGTCAGAAGAGTAATTCTCAAAGAAACGGAAGATTCCAAAATATGCTCCATTCTCTTGGATGACAACTGATGTTTCTCATGTCGAACAAGTGTCCTTTGTTGTTCGCTTTGTCCATCAGATGGAAATCAAGGAGAGATTTTTACAAGTTTGTGATGTGAGTGGAACAACAGCAAAATAATTGGAGAATGTTGTGATGACATTCCTTGAGGAGAATGGATTAAAAGTGGAAGACATCAGGGGCCAAGGCTACGATGGAGCCGCAAATATGAGCGGAAGCTACAGCGGTCTGCAGTCGCGAATTCAGAGCCACAATGAGAATGCTTTATACGTGCACTGCCATGCCCACTGTCTCAACCTGGTCTTGGTGGAGAGTGCCAAATCAAGCCAGCATTTTGTTCATTTAGTTGAAAATCTGTACACTTTCATATCCAGATCTCCAAAACGCGACGCTGCGTTTGTGAAAATGCAACAGACCATGTACCCTGGCCAAAGACTCTGTGAACTGAAAAGGCTGTCTGACACACGGTGGGCGTGTAGAGAAGATGCTCTGAGATCCCTGAAGAAGGTCCTTTCTGCTGTGGTGAAGCTGCTTCAGAACATGGCTGATAGTGATCCACCAGACTCTGCAGCAGGTGATGCCCGGATGCTCTTGCGTAGCATAGCTTTTGAATTTATGCTATGCATGGAGATTGCCACACCTGTCTTCAATGAGACTGCCATCGCATCTGCTTCACTTCAGAGAAAAGACCTTGACTTGTCAGCATCATACACCATTGTGGAGGGAGTCATACAAAGAGTGAAAGCAATGAGGAGTTCAAGGTCTTTTTCTCAAAAGCAAAAGGGCAAGCAGAGGCAGCAGGCATTGAGGTGCCAGAAGGAATACCTGGACAAACAAGACGCAGGAAGGTACCTCAAAGGTACAGGTATAGCTCTCAATCTGCTACGGAGGACTACCAAGTCCAAGACTTGGAGGAGCACTACCGGGGAAAGGTGTTACCTTTCTTGACATACTCTCCCATGAGCTACACCGAAGATTCAAAGGAAAGGATGACACGCCTACTGGGTCAATCCTATCAGGTCTTCACTGCCTTACCATCTCAAGTCACTGGAAGGGCATGACAAACGACACAGCTGCTGTATCTGTCAGAGATGTGTGCCAGTTTTATGATATGGAGGAAGAGAATGTTGTCACCGAACTCAAGGTATTCCACTCTTCATATGCTCTCCCCTCCAACAATGTCAAAGCTGCGCTTACAGTAAGTGCCTTAAAGACAATGATGTGGAATCTGTTTTCCCAAATATAACCATGCTCCTCAAAACATATGCTACAATACCAGTGACAACTGCTTCAGTAGAGCGATCATTCTCTAAACTGAAGCTGATCAAAACCCAGCTCAGAAACCGATGTGGGAAAAAAGGCTCTCTGATCTTATGCTGCTTTCAATTGAGAGCGATATCCCAATTGATCATAATGAGGTCATTGACATATATAAACAGAGGACCAAAAGACGAATTCTGCTATCACTCCCCCACCCACCATCTCCCTTCCATTGCAGCAATGGAGAGCCAGCACATACAAATCTGTCCATGAAAATAACCAACATATTTGCATTAGAGGTGGTAGAGGAGAGGACAGAGGATGGCAGGATGGAGGAGTCAGGTGGTACAATATAGTACGTTTAATGGAGAGAATGGGGAAGATAGGGAGGGGGAGGGAGAGAAAGAGAGGGAGAGAAGGAGAGGACAGGAGGAGAGGACAGGATGAGAGAAGGAGAGTAAAAGACAGGAGGAGAGAAGGAGAGGAGAGGACAGAAGGAGAGAAGGAGTGGACAGGAGGAGAGAAGGGGAGTACAGGAGGAGAGAAGGGGAGTACAGGAGGAGAGAAGGGGAGTATAGGAGGAGAGAAGGGGAGTATAGGAGGAGAGAAGGGGAGGAGAGGACAGGAGGAGAGAATGAGAGGAGAGGGGGAGTACAGGAGGAGAGGACATGAGGAGAGAAGGGGAGGAGAGAGAAAGAAAGAAGCTCAACGGCACTCGAATTAATTAATTTAACTGTTAAACTGTTTTATGAAATAAAAATGTTAAAGGTGTATTGTTCCCTGTGTGTTTTTATCATAGAAGTGTGGTTATACTATTAATCTGGATTGTCTATGTTATTCTAATGTTAATCTTAATCAAGGATGAAGACTATTTCATCATACATGACGCATCATAGCTTTTTGCTTACTGATGGGGTCCCATGTTGTGCAGTAGGTGCCCTTTTTTATTTTCGCCCATGCCCTTCAAACAGCCTGAGTCCGCCACTGCCCCTTTTACTGATTGGCCAGGGGGTTGGGCCTCCTGTCCGCCAGTCTCCCTGTCGGGCTGTGGGGTCAGCGCGTCACAGGGAGGGGGAAGGGGGGGGGTTCCCTGGTCCCACTCCATATTAGGATAGGTGGGTCACGGGATTTCCCCGGCCATGGAATACGTCACTAGGCGCGTTTTCTATTGGCCATGAGACTTCTGTGAGTTTTCTCAGGCTCTGTTCTACAGACCGCTGTCATTGTCAAAGTTGGATGATGCGATGCATTTGAAAACTGTTTGTTTTCTGCTCTGCTCTCTATTGAAATGTGTATTGGGCCTTTGGTCACTTGGCTCAATAATTACATATATCTTTTTCAATTGTTACTCACGTAGAGGTCTCTCTGGGGGATTTTCTGTCTTCCCTTCTTGTGTAAAGAGCAGAATTGACAGGGTTTACCCTCAGACACGTCGTATGAGACCCATATCTGTGTCTTATTGACCGGTTTCCTGCTGCTCGTCCCAGACAGCATGGAGGGAACGTTGTCTGGTGTTTCTTGTTAGAATTCACCATTGATGTGTTTTTGGTCTCGACATGCATATAGCGCTGGCCCTGGGTGCTTTCAATGTGAAACCACGTTATGGGCTGGCGCGCCTTGGTTGCCCAATTCATAGAAACAGCGTTTCTCTGGGGGGAAATGACGGAGTAGATCAATACATTGGCGGAGGAGTCCCACGCCCATGAGTTGGGCCACCAGGAGCAGTGCATTCGCATACTGACCGTCTTGGTGGCGTCCTCTGTGATGTTTTGGATTGACACGCGTACCTACCCCCCTCTTAGGAATGGAGATGACGGCGTGACTAGGACACGGGACTGGTTCTGGTCGCGCCGGACCAGGTCAGTTAACCCGTTGTCCGCCGGGGCGCAGATCTACTGTTCTGGTACCCCGAAGGACTTTGTGCTTTTCCGGGGGGAAAATGCCGAATATAAGACTTGGGAAGGAGCTGATTGTGTGGCCATGACCCCGCTTATATAGGAGCGGATGTGGGTGTGGCCAGGCGGATGTAAATAGGTGTGTGCGTGTGGAGAAAGTTATTCATTATTAGAGTGGATAAAGGGATAGTTCCAATAGAGCAGAGCGCTCGCTATACTCATATAACTAGGGTTATAGGAGGATAACCTTACGTTTGGTATCATTCAAAATGACTACTGACCTCTTTTCCATTCATTTCCATCTCTTTTGTCATCTTCTGGCTATGGTGGCTGGCTATACGTTAGCTGCCTTGCTGACCAGCTAGGGCTGTGCTGCTAGTTTGTTGCCTGGTAACATTAGTAAGCAAACAAACTTAATTTTTTTGGTCAAATATTAAAAAAAAAAATAGAAATAATTACAACAACAGCAAACAACACAATATAAACATCAACATTAACACATTCGGGGTCAACCACGTATGATTCGTGTGTCGGCGCCATGCTTAAAGGGCCAACCACGTATATATACGTGGCAAGGTTGTTTTGGCTTTTATTCCATTTTAATATCCTACTCAATGTCACTGAGCGGCACTGCAGATTTACCCTACTCTTGGAAAAGTGCATTACCGGCCAGATCCTCGATAATGCAGTGTTCCCTGTTAAAGTGGAAATGAAGCAGTGAGCATAAATACATATTCATAGCATCACATTAGTATTTAGATAAGCCACAGAAGAAGTCACGTTATAAAAATAAGCAGTTTCTAAGAAAAAACGATTTGTTGTGTACATTTCTGAAGCATTTAGCATTATGGGCGCGGCCATTTTGTTGCTGACGTCATACCGTGGCTTGGGTGTATACACTCTGGTTAGCTGCCTATATTGAATGGGTCGGTCAGCAAATAAAATGTTGCCTACAAAACAACGGGACCGCGGTGGTTCTGTTTGTATTGCTCCTGGCTGTTCAAACTAATTTTACCATGTGAGAGAGAGGAAAGTTGGTTAATTTTCACAAACTACCAGTGAAAAAAACAGTGTTGTTGACATGTTGGCTCGGGCTGCCTGCACCCAGACGGCGCGACCAGCCTGTTGTACAGGGAAGGAGGATCTGCAGCGAACACTTCATTGCCTCGGATTATGTTGTTGGGGTGGGATGTTTGTCCAGAAGACCACTAATCAGCTGAAGCCGGACGCGGTTCCCTCGGTCTTCGACAGACAGACCGGCGTTAGCTCTCGGGAGCTAGTTGGCACCAGCCGGGGCCAGGCGTTAGCTCTCGCTAGCTAGCGTTAGCAACCGGAGCGTCGCGGAGCATTCAGCCTGCTGGCTACCTAGACCCACTTCAACCAGCGTCGCGGAGCATTCAGCCTGCTGGCTACCTAGACCCACTTCAACCAGCGTCGCCAAGCTGTGTAGCCAGCAGGCTGAATGCTCCGCGACGCTCCGGTTGCTAACGCTAGCTAGCGAGAGCTAACGCCGGGCCCCGAGAGCTAACGCCGGTCTGTCTGTCGAAGACCGAGGGAACCGCGTCCGGCTTCAGCTGATTAGTGGTCTTCTGGACAAACATCCCACCCCAACAACATAATCCGAGGCAATGAAGTGTTCGCTGCAGATCCTCCTTCCCTGTACAACAGGCTGGTCGCGCCGTCTGGGTGCAGGCAGCCCGAGCCAACATGTCAACAACACTGTTTTTTTCACTGGTAGTTTGTGAAAATTAACCAACTTTCCTCTCTCTCACATGGTAAAATTAGTTTGAACAGCCAGGAGCAATACAAACAGAACCACCGCGGTCCCGTTGTTTTGTAGGCAACATTTTATTTGCTGACCGACCCATTCAATATAGGCAGCTAACCAGAGTGTATACACCCAAGCCACGGTATGACGTCAGCCATGACGTCAGCAACAAAATGGCGGCGCCCATGTTGAAAACAGGGATATTATATTATATTTTTCAGACAAATAAGATAGATTTCACATTTGATTATAGAACCCTGTCTTACACAAGGTACACAACAAACAAACTAGGATCACATTGCTCACTGCTTCATCTCCACTTTAAAGACCGGTGTTTATTTTTTTTTATTATGAATGGACTTTTCTGTTAGCCTAAAGCTATGCGTGTAGCCGATCGCCTAGAATAGTTTTTGGGACGCTGAATTCAGTGTGCAGTAAAGGAATATAGCATCAGCCAATGGACATATGGATCTACCAGATGGCGATCGATAACTGGGAAATCCTTTTTGCAGTCCAACCGGCCACAGGTAAGAGCGATTTCACGTCAATTTCAGCTTGGTCGGGCCTTGTTCTCATAGCCAACCACCCGGTCAGCGTATGAGGCTAATGAGGCTAATGCCGTTATTGGTCATCAATAATCAGAAACGACGTCCCCCGCCCCCCCCCCCCCCCCCCCCTTTCATGCATTCATGGTGGACCATGATACCGACAATATGCATTTTGAGTTTTAACTCTTGCTTGTCTATATAGCCGAAACGCCATTCGATTTAACGTTATTAGTAGGGATGCTCGATATTGGCTTTTTTACCGATACCGATATACCGATATTGTCCAACTCTTAATTTCCGATACCGATATCAACCGATACCGATATATGCAGGGTTCCCCCCACCAAAAAACGGAATAATTTCAGGTAATTAACATTACATATCTCTTGTTATGGAATTAACCAAACATTATGCATACTTTTGATAAATAAAATCAGAATTTGTTCTTACTTGCTTGCCTGGGTAAATAAAGGTTATAGAAATGTAAAAAAGAAAATAATTTATTTTTTGAAAACCGATACCGATATTTTCCGATATCACATTTTAATGCCGATATCGGCCGATAATATCGGTAGGCCGATAATATCGGACATCCCTAGTTATTAGCTTAGCACCCTATATCTCGCGTTCCAGGAAAAACCCCAGAACATTCTGCTATAACATTCATATTCAAGTCAAGACGCTATCAAATGGGAACGTATTGATGAAAAAATTATATATTTAAGTCATATTGAAGGGACGGTTTATAGTGTCAATTGACAATGAGAATGGACAGATAGCAATAATATAAAGTATAGATTTAGCTCAACAAACAGCCTCACGCACAATGAAAGGTTGTTTTGAAATGCTGGCCGTATAGAGTGGGCCCAGTCTAATCCCAATGGCCCCGAATTAGATGGCAGGCCGAGTGTGTCTAAAGTGAACTTGATTGATCTGCGTTTAGAGACTACACAATTCTTTGTGTTTGATAGATATCTAGTTATTATGTTGAGTCAAAATACGTTTGTTGGGCAGCCGTTTTGTGGTCATCGTTGTTCGTAATCTTACATTTAAATTAAATGTTTGCTCATGAATATCTTTGGACACCTCTAGCTGATAAACCAATAAGGATACAGAAATGGGAATTAAGGACCCCAACATGTCAACAACGGAGAATGGATCTGACTGGAACGCTAGCTATGTCTGGATTATACATTGCAACATGAGACAGTAAATACTATTCTAATAAAACGTTCAAAACTATGTTCAACTTATGTATTGTTACTATAAGATTGTATTTCGCACTGTATTAAGCCATACTGACGTCACAGATGAGCTTGCTAGCCATTAGATGGTTAACACTTTCTTCGCCAGGCTTATGTACATCATTATACCCTTCTCTGCCAGCTCTATTTGTCTATGGAGAAGTTCCCCTTCTTTGCAGGGCTATAACTTTTTAAATTGTATTGCTAAATTGACATTACTATGGCCCATTCAACGTCAATTATCTATCGTTCAGGATGTGGGAACGTTATACTTTTTCATTCACATATTCATACTAAAATACGGTCTAAAGTATAAATACGTTTTTATCGTTTTCTGCAGCATTCTCCAGAACGTGATTTATAGCCCTAAATGCATTATATTGATGATCAGATACAGTTTGATAGCGATCAGCGCGAGATAAAAAATTTCAAATGGACGTGCTTCTAGAAGTTACTACTTATCATCTGATGTTGACCGGATGGGGGGGGGGGTCGTTTATAATTCCGTGGCCAACATTAGATGATTCATCTAGTGTGGGTGATATGTTCATTAGAGCAGTTTGTATCGAACACGGTAAAATAAAACGCTGAAACTCACCGCAGCTTCCTCGTAGTGTTGGGCGATGAGCGTGGAGCAAAAATATTCCTATTATGGGATGTTGAAATATGCGATCCATCTCCAGGTTGTATAATAGTATATACGTCCAAATCATGTTGTTTATCGAGTTATTGGTAACGGATCACTATCCATTGTGTCGCGCTCGAGTCCCGGGACCTATAGCGAGTGATCGGACCGAATTTGGATGAGCACCAGTTTCCGGTTTCTGGTTTGGGCGATCCGCAGATCGGCCACCAGATGGCGCTCTTGAACCGTTGGAGAGTTGAGAGGGGATCAACAGTAGATCTCAAGTCTCCGGGGGAGAAATATGATTGCGATCACAGATTTTTGAAATATTGATCTCAATGACGTGTTACGGCGTCATTGGCAGAATTAGCATGGCGGGGAATGACGAGTTTAGGCGTCCTTGGCGGTCAAAGTGTTAACGTGATATTAACGTTAGATCTATCCGACCTAAATACTATTCTAATAAAACGTTCAAAACTATGTTCAACTTGTGTATTGTTTTGTTACTATAAGATTGTATTTCGCACTGTATTAAGCCATACCGACGTCACAGATGAGCTTGCTAGCATTTAGATGGTTAACGTGATATTAACGTTAGATCTATCCGACCACAATTTGATTCCAAGTTTTTACATACCTCACTTTGTTGGTCTCTCACGAAAGTCTTTCTCTGGACTGCATCCCCTTAACAATTGTGTGTATTGAGCTGTACTGTATTGTACCCATTCTGCAATCTGTTAATACAGTTTTCAATTAATGTCAGATGTCCTCTCCATAAAAAAAACGATTGAATTGCTCAGAATTTTAAATTATGTCCCCAATAGGACATAATAATATTAATATTATTCCCCAGTATGACACAATAAACACAGAATGAATGCCCCCCCCCCCCATAAAAACATACTGCCAAATTACCCCCATGGGTGTTGAAGACACTGTACCACCACAATAGTCAGGAATTGAGAAAAAGAAAATGCAACTTCAGCCTCACGCTGCTCCAACTTTCTTCCAGCATCGTGATATTGTAATATTCTTACATCCACTCGGACCATGAACAAACAAAAAAGGTGTTGAGAAAGACAGCGAACACTACTGAAAGGAGGAACTTGGGGATTGAATGGAGAAATTAAGTAAGAGATGTAAAGATTATGCATTACAATTGATGATTAATCAACAATAATGGAAAACCAAACTATTCTTGGTCTTTACCATTTTTAGTTTTTCTCCCCTTCCACCCTCATCTCCAAAACACTAGGCGTGAACAAATAATACTAGAGACAGAATGAGTTTTGCTTCTTTTTTTGGTTTTTCTTTTAATCAGTGAAATATATTCCCATCCATATCCCTAACTTTGTGATTTTTACATACTGATCAGACGGAGGCAGAATAGCCTGCACATACATCAATGCATCTCTTGTAAGATATGAATTGCGGCATACATTTTCCCAGACATGGTGCTGTTGGCGTCAAGCACAGGAGGTGAGGGGTGGATTGTCACCACCTGTTTAGCTAGGGCAGAGTGCATGTAGAGGGCATAGAAGAACCAGACGAGGCTGAAGATGCACAGGCCGATGGAGATGTTGATGAACACTTTGCCCATGTCAACCTTCTTCTTCTTCTCCTTGCGGTGCAAGGCAGCAGGATTCTCCTCTTTCCTCTGGAGGGGAGCAGCTTCACCGGTCACCACCCTCTTCCTCTGCCTTCCCATCCTGCCCACTGGAGCTGAGTGGAGAAGTGCAGAAGAGAAGATGTTTAGGTTCAAAGGGACAGTCAATGGCATGCTTGAGGAAGACCGGTAAGGTCGAAACGTTGCATCTACTGCCTTTTTTGTTTATTAAAATCACCTTGGAACTACAAGTGAGTTGCGAGCCCCGCTTTGTTCTTATGTATTACTATTTTTACAGTTTGGCTCAGCACCAACAAACGGAGGATGTGCGTTATTTATTTTGTCTGACTGTTCAAATAAATAACATGTTATTTTCACACTTGTTATTGTGTTATAAATGTTGATTGATTGATTGAAAACGTTATTAACAGATTGCAGAATGGGTACAGTACAGTAGGGCTGCAACGATTAGTCGACATAATCGACGACGTCGATTATAAAAAACCGTCGACGAGAAATTGTTGCGTCGATTAGTCATTTTTTACTTTTTTTTGCACTACCTATCTTTGTGAGAGTGGCTTCTCAGGGTTCCAGACAACATCATAACATGATGATCCCATAGCAAATTTTGGACATTGAAAACATTGTTCCCCTGCAGGAGATGATGATCAGACTAGACACACAATACATTACACACGCACTCCTCTCACTCACACACAGCGATCAGAGTAAGACACACACATACACACTCCTCTCACTCACACACAGCGATCAGAGTAAGACACACACACATACACACTCCTCTCACTCACACACAGCGATCAGAGTAAGACACACACACATTCACACTCCTCTCTCTCACACACAGCAATCAGAGTAAGACACACACACATTCACACTCCTCTCACTCACACACAGCGATCAGAGTAAGACACGCACACATACACAAATTACACAGTACACACCTCTCACTCACACAGCGATCAGAGTAAGACACACACACAAATTACACAGTACACACACTCCTCTCACTCACACAGCGATCAGAGTAAGACACACACACATACACACATACACACACGGACTCCTCTCACACACAGCAAACAAAAGACCTAGAAGTCTGTCTGATCTGACTCATCCCCCTCTCCCCTTACAGCTGTTCCACGTCACCCTCCTGGTCCTGGACCAAGTTACAGCCCCATCAGCCGCGGTGCTGGGGGCAGATGCTGCTAGTTATTTTTCTTTTTTATTATTATCTTTTTAGTTATTTAAAGTACACTTCCACTTTAATTTGTATTATTTAATGTATTTATCTTGTTATGAGTGATTGCTGTATTGTTCTTCAAATACATTTTCATTTAAGGTGGCTTAAGATCCAAATTCAAATGTTTCATGAGTCATTATTTTAATTTGCTATGGGATCATCATGTTATGATGTTGTTGTTTGGTCCTGACAAGAGTCTCAAAGTCTGGGGTGATGCAACTCTGAGGTCATGCTCAATGTCCAATATGTTCCTCTGCTTGGTCTTCAGCTGGACCAGAGCTGAGAAGCCACTTTCACAAAGATAGGTAGTTAAAAAAAAAAAAAATAATAATAATCGACAGATTAGTCGACTACCAAATTAGTCATTAGTTGCAGCCCTACAGTACAGTACAGCTCAATACACACAATTGTTAAGGGGATGCAGACCAGAGAAAGACTTTCATCTTGTTTACATCAGGGTCCCCCATTTTCAATTCATCATATGACATACATGACATACAGATAGACAGTAGGCCTACTGCTACATCTATACATTTAATTATGACATACCAGATTTGCAAATACAGTAGTTTATGATACAAAGAGTCCAGAAAAGAGAGTATATACATTTGATGTACAAACTGTACATTGGAGGAGGTATGGTAGGTGGGGTGGGGGAACTGTACATTGGAGGTGGTTAGGTCGATCTACCACTATGATCTTCGTCTCTTATAGGCTGTGTGATGCAGCAGAGGCCCCCAAAGATGAGCACCTGCTCCTCCATATACGTGGGGTGGATCTGGTTGCTGCAGAGGCAAAGTACCATTTCAGATGTTACAGAGATTACACAGTATTTCTGTACAAGAAAAACAACAGCACAGGGACCATCCAATATCAAACAATTGTTAAGGGGATGCAGACCAGAGAAAGACGTTTGTCTTGTTTACATCAGGGCCCCCCACTTTTAATTCATAGTGACAACAGCATCTAAAACAATATATTTATATGTATATTTATATATTGGAAGAGTATATTTATGAGACAGTATATTTTGTACATATGTAACGGTTGTGACAACGTCACCTCAAACTTCTAACGTCATGCACGGGCAACAACACAGACCGCTATACCGTCATTCATAGTGTAACACCCAACAAGAATGTGAAACAACTTATTAGTATTGGGTTAGAGTTGTTTGATTTCCACTAATGTAATGTTAGATTGCTATCTGAGAAAGTTACAATGCTAACGTAACGTTAGTCTATGTGAGCTGGCTACACCATTTGCCATGTGTAATCTGTAGGCAAAACGGACTGCATATAAACTGCTGATGACTCATAACTTCCTATCACGTTTGAATAATGCATTTCAATAGTAATGTATATGAATTAAGAGCTTACCGATTGAGAGCTAAATCCACTGTCAACAGACGAGACGCAAGATTTACTTCCTAGTTCCTGAGTTGGAGGAATGTCATTGGGAGAAATCAAGTCACTTGACGTTGTAACGCGTTTTGATTGGTTCCGCAGCAACGCCCCTTTTCACAAACGTAGGTAGTTTTTAGCTGCAAATTTTCATAAACGTATGACGCAAAAACCGTTGCCAACAAACGGAAATGTGTTAACTCTTTCAGTGCCACTCACGAGATTTCTCAGGTTTTTTTATAGGTGGTTGCGTGCCACTCACGAGATTTCTCGGAATTATTATTATTATTATTTTTTTGCGATCTGAAAAATTATTGCATCACCCGAGCCTACCCGAGTATAGCCGAGCTGCGCCGGTGATCACTGTGGAAAAAAGCGCCCCCTGTCGTCTCCCAGATGACATAAGTGATTTTGGAATGGACTCAATGAAAATGAATGGGGAAAAAAATCCGGTACTCCACATTTTCCAGTTCACTGATCCAGCCGGGGTTACCACAGTTCATTCTGGAGCCTCAGATCCCCGCGGATCATGGAGTTCTACAGTGTCGCGTTGGATCCATACACGTATCGATTTTTTCGAATGGTGATTAGGAATTGAAATATACCAGTTGGATACCATCTGATGTCAGGTAAGGACTCTATGTTATCAGTGTTAGGATAATCGGAGTACGTTTGATGAAGTTATAAGCTGTTTTGTGAAATGTCTTCTTTCGGTTTCACTGTAAAAGTCTGTGAGGAATTCAACGGAGCGATTATCAGTGCGTGGCCGTAATGTGCTTGCGTGCACGTATAATATTGATCATCTAGCGTTTATTTGAAAACGATTCATAAAAAGGCCGACGAATATCAACGTTGTGGAATATTCCACTAAAAGACGATTTTCATAGAATGCTCCAGAATGAGCTGTTTTTTATATCAAAACGGGGGCTTTTCTAACTGCTCTGAAACGGAAACGACGCGATAAAAAAACCATCTGCCTTCACAGCACTGACTGGAAAATAGTCTTTGATAATGCGATGGGCAGATTAGACACATAGCCATAATTTAAAACATAGATTAGGCGATATTAACGTTAACATTGGCGCCGATGGTGGCATTCAAGCGGTAAAACGGAAAACCAGGCGTGGCACTGAAAGAGTTAATATAGTATATTATGTAGTTCATATTACAATATCATATACTCTCTAAAACCAGACCAATCATTTCACTAACGGAAGCCTCTAGCAAGGTACGGCCCACCGTCTAGAATGTGTTAACAACAATAATAATAATAATAATAATAATAATAATAATAATAATAATAATAATAATAATAATAATAATAATAATAATAATAATAATAATAATAATAATAATAATAATAATAAATAATAATAATAATAATAATAATAATAATGACTAAATAATAAATACAGATCTATATTTAATTAACTAATAAATACAAAATACAAATATACCAAATAAAAATGCAAACAATAAACACATCACAAACACAAAGGACATTAGACATTAGACAGACATTTTCAACAACAAACACAACACTGATGACAACAATAACTACAATAATGACAAGACAACAAAAATAACAAACACAGACCCGAAACCAGACAAAAAACCAAACACAAAATACAAAATATACCCAGACCCCCCCTCACTAATCTGTCACCTACCCCCCCCCCCCCCCCCCCCCCCCCCCCCCCATTTAGCTCTATCAACCCTGCTCCCCCCCCCTTCTAATCTATATTGTTAGCCTCATACAACAGACGCCCAAGTCACCCTCCAAGACTGTTGGAAATGAGCCTCAGAAGTCAGTCACAAGTCATACGAGTGAGTCAGGAAAATGATTTTTCTTTTTTATCCACTTTTTCTCCTCCTGTTTTTCTGTGTTTTTCTCCCATCCCAATTTAGTCGTGCCAATTCCCCCCTCCCCTTCCTGGTGGTTGCTCGCATGTGCCCACCACTGGTCTGTCTAGGGAGGGTTGATAGATACAACTTCAGCCAGCCACTTCTTTTCACCTGCCAGCGCGGACTCTCATTGGTGAGGTGTAACGTGTGGGAGGCTCACACTACCCTCACCATCTCCCTTCCTCGCTGTGCAGGCGCCCTGACCGACCTGTAGGAGTCGCTGTTTACAACAACCAGATTACCACCCACTGGCTTCCCTCCCGCTGACTCTGCCAATTGAGCCAGCATGACGGCCGGACAGGCCGGATGCAACGCTGACCGCCGGATTCGATACCAGTGTCTCACGCGTTGGTGACGAGTGCTTAGTCCCGCTGCGCCACCCAGCCGCCGTAACAAGTGTTCTGACTGCCGAGGACATAGGCACTAAGCCAGGAAGATGAAGCAGTGTGACTCACACTGTGTGAGGAGAGTACAGTCAGGCAGAAATGTCAATTGACAAAAAAAATTTAATGACCTATAGGCAACTATCGTATGAGGCCAACGATATATTGATCCATCAACTATAAGGGTTGGCTTTGCATACTTACCACCTAATCTAATATTATCTCCCATTGGAGACATAGGTTTCTAAGGCTGTCCCATCCTTGCTCCCCCCTCTATTATCCCCCCATTAGTCCCTTAAAAGATAAGTCGAGCATCTCACTGTAACGGCAAATTCGTTGGAGATACCTGTAATTCCTTATAACAATGGAAGCAACACAAGCAAACTAAACCACAAAATACTGATATAACCTCGGTACAACAGCCTAAGCAAAACATAATTATAACTGTGGCCCACATTAACTCATTCAGTGCCAGATGGCGCTGTTTACTGTTACTGTTGAAAGGTCAGCGCCTTTTAACATGGGGATACGTGGCTTTGTTTGCAGGCCTAAAGCTATATTATATATTATAGCTATGGATCTAATAATATAGTTGATTGTCATTGAGTTTCTTCCGGTCAAGATGCAAAAAACTGATAATTTTTCCATCCATACATTTCCGTTTTATACTGTCGTGAATATGAGTGTAGTTTCAGGACGGTCTGGTGTAATTTCCAAAATGCTTCGTAATGGCCGGCAACGTGTATTCTAGTAAAAGCGTTATAGTTTCTTCCCTGGACTACTGTTCTCAAATCAAATTTTATCTGTATTATGTTTCATCATGGATGCATGAAAGGGGGGGGGGGGGGGGGGGGGGGGGGGGCGCCCCTCCGTGCTTTGATCGCTACCAACGGAACACACCACACACGCTCCTGATCGCATGAAGGAATTTTTGGATCAACGCAATATTGATACCATTTAGCCCTTACCTTGACCAGGATCTGTCCCGAAAAGAATATTCCAATTATCTGATTGCCTTTCCAAGTACTGATCGCGATCGTGTTTCCAATGTAATCCAGCAATGAACATGAACCCGGGGGGCCCGACCCTCGTCGATGCATGCGTTATAAGCGTTTGGCGTGCCCGACTAGTTAGACCCCGCCTGCAGACCGGCCCACACACCAAGCCACAAATGGAGTGCAATAGCGGCCGCAAGGCGGTGGTATTGGACTTTTGCGATCTCAGACCCATCCCAGTGATAACACGCAGCTGCCTGCATGTTTATGAATGGAAATATCAAATAGAAGAAATAACGATGAAAACCTGAGTATACTCGGGTTTTCGGCGGTCCTGGCGCTCAACGTTCAGCGAGTTAACCCGACTTTAGTCGGGACCGGCCCCCAATGTGTTAAACGTAGGCCAAATGCCAAAACAACAACAACCGTGAACAGGCCTCTTAGCTGAAACATTGTGGAAAAAGAACGGCTAGCGTGAATGAGCACATGTAGTCCTGCGCACACAAGGTTAGCTTGATGTGACGGAGCACAATGTAATTCACACACATGGCCGTGTTCAGTTATGTACACATGCAGCACTCCAGCCAGGCGCGGAACTTTGTTCCTAGCGGTGGGGAGGGACATATTAGGGGGCGTGGTCTGTGACGTCGCAGGGGGGGGGGTTGGGGGGGGCGCCCCCCCTAAAATTTATTTGTTTTCTAATACCAGGTGTGCAATACGCATTTTCCCAGGCGGTGGCGCCTCTTGTAAGAAGTGGTCATCGTGGAGCCAGGGCTTGTCCAGCTGCACGTCCGCTAATTTAATATAATGATACTAGTGAATTTTTTTTAACTCTGTCAAAATAAACGAGCTGCATAGGCATAATAAACTGTAAGCGACATATACATGTTTGCACTGTCTTTTTTCTATTATAAAGTGCCTCTCGAGACTCGGGTCCATAACACATAACAGATCAGTCATTTGATTGTAATGCAGGTGCTCGCATTATAAATCGAATGTATGCGAGACAAACAATGTAATCGTTTTGATGCATACATCTCTGCCCAGCCTACCCCACCTGTTGCTGTTGCGCCCCCGCACAGAGAGACCCATATATCCCCGCACCAGAACGCTACAACGGGGACGTCTCTAAATGTCATGCCTTTATTTTTCAATATTCACTAGTATTCGGACAACAGCCGCACACTTAAAGTGATACATCTAAAATCGCTTACCTTACCTGTCGGGGGTCCAGGACTCCTGCGTTAGAATGGGCGACAGGCAGCTCTCCACTACCCTCTGCAATTCGTCCCTGCATACATCGCAAAAGGTATTCGACCACCCTCCCGGGGGCTCGGATAGTTCTTGTAACTGCCTCCGTGTTCAAGTTTAAGTTAAGTATGATGTCATAGACTATGTCAAATGTCATGACTCATAGTAGAATCGGCTGGCTTGTTCGACATCCGCCAGGGAAACCGCAGATATATATTCCTTTACTGCGAATTGAGAGCGTCCCAAAAATGATTCCAGGCCGCTATTTCTTTGCCAACGGATTTCCAGTTCGGCTACACGCTGCTTTAATAACACTGCATTATCGAGACAGCGCCCCTATGTATGACTTTGAGCATCTGGCAATGAATTCCAAGAGTAGGGTAAATCTGCAGTGCCGGCACTGTGTAGTAGCGACTAGCGAGTCACAGTGCTGGCCGCCAGGCCGCGCAGTTGCAGCGGTTTGGGGGTAAAAACATGGGGGGGACAAATACTGCATTCTGAAATCATGCGGGGGACATTTTCCGGGGACCCCCCCGCAAATTACGCCCCTGACTCCAGCAACTGACCAGCTAGCTTAATTTAACAACGAAAAAAAGAATTAAAGGGGAACTATTTAGCTATTTCTTTCACTATTTGGGCAATTTTACACTATTCCTACACTAGTCTATGTAACACATCTGTAAGTAATTTTTTCAACAAAATGCATTGTTTTGTATTTTTAACCTCTTCCACCCGTGCGGTCTGGTACCGGACCGCAAATGACATCACGTCATAAATCCATCTCTCTAGACTGTCTGACATAATTATCGTTTTTTTTTCAAACGTATTCAAGAGTAAACGAGTCATTCCACCAATCCGGTCCGATTTGAGTTCCTCTGATGTTTTTAAGTGTCTTTTATCTAATCAGTTACCAAAATGTGCTTTGAAATGCTATTTATTTCAGTTGCAATGTCCTCTTTAATAAAGTGTAAAAACATTGCATGAATGTAATTTTTTTTATTATGCATTATGTTATTATTTCAGTTGACACCATGTATTTTGACATGTCCCTCGTGGCATTTCATGAAAATGTATTTGGGATATGACCAAGAAAATTTGTAAAAAGTCCATACTTTTTTCCATGAACATACACATCCATCTGTGCTGTTAATGCTGGTAATGATTTATTTCAAAATAAATGAATAATTATTCATTAAAATAACATTATTCAGTCTGTCCCTCAGTAACCCTCAACCCTGTTACACTGAGCATTCTCCCCCCCCCCCACAAAAATAATGGTTCAATCCATAGAAGCATGTGAAACAGGAAGTGACAACTTTGAAGTCTTTTGGCAAACAAAACACCAGGAACAGGCAAGTAGCTACCTCATTGTACTATGTTTTCAGTCATTTATCATGTAATATTATGGTAGTCAAGCATAATTACTCAACACCGTTACTTGAAAAAAATATAGCAAACTATTACTTGTGAATATGATCTTTGTTATTAAAAAAATGTAGATGCTTTCTTAATATCATGCATGCCATGTGCTCTCCTGGTATTCACCACATGTGGAGTAGCATTAAGTTTATGAAAAGCAAATTCAACTTTTGAATAATTTTGTTATTTTGTTATTTTGTTTAGAGCAAACTGACGAATTTTTGTTCAAAATCTGAGGTCAAATCACATTTCTGATGAAAAAGCTTGCGGCCGCTGTCAAAAAAAGGCAAATTTCAGGGTTCAGAATAGCAAAAGTGTAGGATTTTACGTAATTTTTAGACGAGCAATTATAGAAATGGTGTGAAGGACATCTAATTATTATAGAAATGTTGACTTTAGCACAAATACATGTTTTAATCTTATTCAGAGTGTCCATAACGGGGTTGAAGAATAATGGTGTCCATATCATACAATAATGACCAAAAATAATTGAGATTTCATGCCTGAGATGGGAAAATATATTTTTCTGGAAGTTAAATATGTCATTCATCTTGAGGGGTGTTCAGAAAAGTAATACCTCTTGGTAAAAAAAAAATATCCCAAAGTCCAAATCGGACTGGATTGGTGGAATGACTCAAACATCCTAACCATGTCACAATAGCAGAGCAGTCATAGTGTATATTTTCAGCAATACGTTTGTTTACCAAAAGGTTAAAGTGTTATTAGTGAGATTAAAGTTTTTGAAATGTGTTGTTTTAATCGCGGGGATCCGCCATTTTAAATTTGCGACCGTCGCTGAATAGGGTGCCCACCTGTCCCGTGTTTCGCGGAACAGTCCCGATATTGGGACGTTTGTCCCACGTCCTGCTACAACAAAACAATGTCCCGCAATTCAAAGATAAAAAAAATAAAAAAATATTATTATTATTATTATTATTATTATTATTATTATTATTATTATTATTATTATTATTATTATTATTATTATTATTATTATTATTATTATTATTTTTTTTTTTTTTTTTTTTAGGTTATTATTTAAAAATGTTTTAAATGTTGTTAATTGAATGCCTCGTTCCAATACCCTCTTATATTTAAAATAAAAGAGCTGAAGCTCTTAATATCAGCAGCAAACTGGACTCTGCATTGTTTAAACAATTTTGTGGGTTCATCAGACACATATTGCGGAGACTGTGCTGTCATATATAGGGTTTGTGGAGACTTTGGGTCTCACCCTTTTTGTTATTATGAGCAACTGAGTGATCCGCTATTCACAATAAAAACATTATTATATTGTGAAGATCAACCATCGCATTCCGTCTCCTCTCTTCTACACTTCACTGCTAATAATGCTCAGGAAAAGATGGCTGAAAAGACTTAGCTCCTGTTCTTTCTATTAATGGAGTGATTATATCAGCTTGGATACCAAGATTGATGGTTACCTGCTTAATGATGAAAGTGTGATTAAATAAAGATGTTGGTGACATAGACAGTAGCGGCTGAGAAGGTGATTGGTGAAGCATCTATACAGTTTAATAAGATTAATAACAAAATGTGCTATATATAGCCTACCGTCTGCGTCGAATATGAAATAAAGGCATTTAAATAATAAATACATTTCTTTCATTTTAATTAGCAATAAAAAAAATTTAAATACCTTTTTTTTATTTATTTTTTCCTCACCTACGTGTCCCGCATTGTCCCGCAAAAGCAGTGCTGCTGTCCTGCGACTGAACCATTTTGACCTGGTCACCCGATCGCTGAATGATGACGATTGTAGTCATTTTGAGAAGAGGACATCCAGAGCTCTCAATGAGCATTGGAATGTTTTAAAACTACACTTCCCAACGGCTTCTAGCTGCCTTCAAGCAAATGACTAGTGTATGAATAAATTTTTTCTCTTATTACTCTGGATTATATACCACAGAACTGAACGTTATTGGCATATATTGGGGTGCAGTTAGTTTGTCTCCCCTATTGTGAACATTTAGCAACCATCCAATTTGAATTTGGCCCGAACCACAGTGTGCAAGTTGGCTATAATAAGGTCATTTATAGGCCTCATATTCTATATTCTATAATAATATTTCAAATTGCATGGGTCCGGATGGCAGAATTCAATATTGTATATACAAAACCTTCTGTTTAATCATCTTCCCTTTATTCATTTCCTTCGATTTCTTGTACACGTGATCTCAAGAATGTACTGAACAAGCTCAGTGGCAGGTTCTTATGTCTGGTCATTTTCAGCATGGTGTTATTCACACCCACTTATTCACAAGATGCAAAGAAAAATCATAATTCATATTCTCCTTTGTTTCATCACAATTGAAGCACAATTGAAGCAAGCCTAGTAATAGAAACAATATTTCTGACACTGGGAATACATTCACTGAGGTCCATAGATGTCCCTAGATACCAAGAACATGCAAATGGACCTTGTAGAAGTGGAGCAATCTTCCATTTACTTTGGTATGTATTTTAGGCGGATTTTCAGAAAATAGGGCTCCAGGTTAATCAAGTACTTTGGTGCACCACTTTCTCCCCTTACAAAATCCAAGCTGTTTTTGGCTGGGCTCCGCCCATACTCGCAATGCGCTTTGAGTGACAGTCACCCACCTGCACTGGCAGATATCTTTGGGGGAGAAAGAGAGATAGAGAGGGAGAGAGAGAGAGACAGACAGAGAGACAAGAGCACAGAGACGCGTGTGTGCATGTGTGCTCAAGTCGCGAGTGTGTGTAAAAAGCAGGGGGAGAGAGCCTCTCTCTCTCTCTCCCTCTCTCTATCTGTCTCTCCCTCTCTCTCTCTCTCTCTCTTTTGGGGAAGTGCTGTCTGACAGGGAAACCGCGACGCGCGTGTGTGCATGTGTGCTCGAGTCGCGAGTGTGTGTAAAAAGCAGGGGGAGAGAGCTGAGGAGAGATCGCTAACTTCCTCGAATTGTTGATTGTGGGTGGTGGCTACAACCACAGAAGGAGCTGAGGTTACGCAGATCAGAAGTCTTACACGTCACAGATCCAATTTGCGTCTATGCCTTCTACAACACTGTTCGGTTTCCGGGTTCCTCTGATTGGCCACTAAGCCCATGTGACCCTACGCTAGCACGCCCCCCTTATCGCCGCCAGTTCGCGCGACAAGCCCCTTCAATGACATTCGCATGGGTGGTGGCAGCGTAACAGCGGTCACCCTTATGTAAAGTAGCGATTTTTTTATTGGTTTGTCATAACAAACAAATTACATAATCCAACATATGTGTAAAGAAACAACATAGCTGCGTATTGCTGGCTCTCATATTTGCGAATGCAACAGCGTTCACCCTGATGTAAACAAAACAAGTCAGATATTTTATTGGTTTGTCATGACAAACCAATTACATAATCCAACATATGTGTAAAGAAACAACATAGCTGCGTATTGCTGGCTCTCATATTTGCGAATGCAACAGCGTTCACCCTGATGTAAACAAAACAAGTCCGATTTTGTATTGGTTTGTCATGACAAACCAATTACATAATCCAACATATGTGTAAAGAAACAACATAGCTGCGTATTGCTGGCTCTCATATTTGCGAATGCAACAGCGTTCACCCTGATGTAAACAAAACAAGTCATTGATAAGCTACGGTCATATTAGACACATAGCCATAATTTAAGATATAGTTTATGCATTCGCAAATATGGGAGCTCTGTCATTAGGGGCTTGTCGCGCGAACTGGCGGCGATAAGGGGGCGTGCTAGCGTAGGGTCACGTGGGCTTAGTGGCCAATCAGAGGAACCCGGAAACTGAACAGCGTTGTAGAAGGCATAGACACATCCAATTTATCACAGATAAATTCAGAATGGCTTGGTTTAGTGGGGGAGGATCTTGTCTCAGCTGAACTGGAGGAATGTGCCTGAATGAGGATTTCACACCTAGTCAGTGTTGGTACAACCCCACATTGCTAGAAAACAATGCAAACCACTGGAAAAGGCCATTTATAAGATTGATTGATTGATTGAATTGATTGAAAACTTTATTAACAGATTGCAGAATGGGTACAGTACATTACAGCTCAATACATACAATTGTTAAGGGGATGCAGACCAGAGAAAGGCTTTCGTCTTGTTTACATCAGGGTCCCCCATTTTCAATTCATCATAACATATATGACATACACGACATACAGATAGACAGTATTGCTATATCTATACATTTATGACATACCAGATTTGCAAATACAGTACTGTTTGTGATAATTTTGGGCACCTTTAAATAAACATAGGGCCAGCTTAGCCTGTCGAAATAGCAAACACTGTCATTCCACATACCTGTTGTGTCTATTCGCTCATATGCCCAGTTAGCTTGAATGCGCACATGTAGCATTTAGCAATTGTCCAGCTAGCTTGGTGAATCAAACCTAGGTTAGCCTAGCCTGTTACGATAGCACACAGTGTCATTCAACGTAATTGTTCAGCTAGCTGGAGTGAGTACATGTCAGCTTGTCTCATATACTCCTTCGCCATTATTAGCGGCCATATCTGACGGTGTTCTTCTTCCTTCATTTTCACAGAGTCTGGCTGGGTATAGCAAAGTTAGGCGGAGGCCCAACTTCCACAACCGGGCCATGACCTCTTGATATTCCCCTCTCTGAGCTAGCACTTCGGGCGTGAAGTCATCGAAAATGGCCACTTTACAATCACCAATGTGTAATTGTCCCCTCCTGGAGGGGGTCGAACGCATAATCAGCTCCTTCATGCGTAGACTGTGAAGCCTCGCAACGATGGGTCTAGGCGCCCGGTTCCCATCGGACCTCACCGGGCCAGTTCTGTAGGCCGTCTCACACAATGGAGAGGTAGCCAGAACGTCAAGACCCACAATCTGCTGCAACACGGCAGGCATGGAGTCCACGAGACGGATCCCTTCGGACCCCTCCGGGACTCCCACAATAAGGATGTTGAAATGTCTCTCTCGAGACTACATCTCACAGATCGTAGCTTGCATCCCGGCCATTTCCGACTGCTTGTCGACCAAGGCCCCCTCCAGGCTTAGTAGTCTCTCGGCCTGTCTGGACGTTTCCTCGGTTAGGGATATTATTTCAGATGAATTAGCCGTGGCCATTGAATTCAGCAATTCCACTCTCTCCATGACGAATCAATTGCTGTCATGATTTCCAATGTAACCTTCCGTCCAAAGCTTTCGAATAGCTCCTTTACCGTCCTGGCCGATTCAACCGCAGCTTCAGCTATTAGCCTGCGATTGGTATCAAGGCTTGTGTGTCGCTCAGTTCGACCGAGGCAGACACGCTAGCAGACTGCTTCGTTCCCCCCCCCCCCCGAGTCATCGAACGTTTAGCTGCCATCTCCAATGCTCAAAAACATGTATACTCGACGTATCCAACAAAATAATGTGAAAATTAAAATTAAAAAAATAAAGACTAATGGGTAAAAGTGTGATAAAATAACATACTTTGGAGAGCTTAGGTGAAACATGTCCTCACCCTATGCCGCCTGGCCACGCCCCTTCAGTAAGCAAACAACCTTGTCAGTCACTCGCTCTTTCTCATTTTCTCCCTAGTCACACTCCAAATGGACTTTTCTTTCCTATAATATCAATATGTAGTCAAATATCAAGAAGACGATACTTAAAGCTGCCTGCAATAATTATTTTCTGAACACATTTTTCACATTGTCCAAACGTCTTAGGACCACTTGCCATCAGAAAGTCTCCTTAAGTCTTGGTGTTATACTCAAACAACCAATCTGTTGTTATTCAATTATTCAATCTCTCAGCTCTGCAGCGTTCACTCGAGACGGGTCTACAAATGCAATTGAAAAATAAAAGCAGATCCGGTCAATTTGTTGTAGGTATGAGTGTGTTGTGTATCTTTGCCTTGCACATAATATTTGGGAGTGGTTACCATGGTTCCCTGCTGCCTTGCTGGAAGAAAGATTATAAACATTCTGTGAGAAGTTGACAGTTGGTCAAACTACACGTCAAGTGAGAAATATTTCCTTTACTTATAATTTGAAAATGGCAACATTACTTGTAAATTACTTTACATAGAGGCAAGACTGCTGTTTCTACTAAAGTGAAATATCCCTTTAAGAGCAACTGCACAATCATGTGATTCTGCTAAAATCTTATTCATAGCTTATGTGCTTAACTGTCACAAAATGTCTGATCCAGTGGCGGCTCGCCACTGGTGGCGCTAGGGCGCCGACCCACCTGTTAAATGAGAGAAGAAGAAAACAAAAAAAAAATTTGTTTTTTGTTTTATAGCCCTATAAATAATATAAACATGTTTAAAATGAATAATATTTACTCATTTTAAGTATGTTTGTATTTCCAATGCACAATATAACGTTATTATCTAAATTAAAAAAACAGCGTTTTCATGGGCAGGAAGTGACGTTTTTTTAAATTTTTTCATATTTCTCGCCCGGGCAAGAAGCGATAGCGCTCTGACTGCGCGTCACAGTTTGATCGCTGTCTCCGTCACAGCCAATCAGTGCATACGGCGTTGTGCGTTGAAATATGACTATTATGTTGGAATCCGAGCGCGATTTGAAGCGGTCTAGAAAGCAGCGTGAACTTCCGTGAGAATTTCCATAGCCGCATTTCGCGGAGACGCTCTCTGATTGGCCGACGCCAGTATTTTTTTCTATGGCAGAATTTCACAGAGACGATCTCTGATTGGCCGAATCCAATTTCTAATGTTCCAATTCTAGCTTCTAGCTTGGTTCTTGGTACTAGGACTGTTGTTTGTCTTAGAGCGTGCCGTGCTGTGACTGCAAGTTCTTTAGACTGTTAAGCTTAGGCACTCTTTCAAAGTTGGTTAAGGTTAGAGTTTGTCTTAGAGCATGGCGATAGAACGCCAGGTAGTTTGCAGTCTGTTCGAGCGGAAATGGACAAAGGAATGTACTTGTTGAGTGTTGTGCTAACGTCGACGAGCTCAGCTGAGCTAACACTTGGCTAACAAGCTATATGGCGGATTATACACGTTTCCTGCCCTGGACGTTTCAACTAAACAGTGAGTCTCTCTCTCTCTCTCTCTAACGTTAGTACTACTAGGCTGGTGCGGGCTAACTGGCTATCGTTCTGGGAGCTAACGTTAGTAGTACTACTAGGCTGGTGCGGGCTAACTGGCTATCGTTCTGGGAGCTAACGTTAGTAGTACTACTAGGCTGGTGCGGGCTAACTGGCTATCGTTCTGTGATTTGTTTACTTGGTAACACGGGTTGCTAAGGAATTTAGGTTCGAGGTTGAAGAAATCTCTTTCTCTCTCTCTCTCTCTCTCTCTCTCTTCTTAACGTTAACGGTTGTAAATAGTTTTTTTAGGAGCAGTACTACTGCTGGCCATTCATGAAGCGAGACATTGCTGATTGTTTATTTATCGATGGCTCATTGATTTAACTACTGCAGCTCTCTCGGATTGAAAATACGTGGATTATGGCTTGTTCAATATCGTCTATGTTTGAATGAATGAATGAATGAGAACTTTATTAACAGATTGCAGAATGGGTACAATACAGTACGGCTCAATACACACAATTGTTAAGGGGATGCAGACCAGAGAAAGACGTTTGTCTTGTTTACATCAGGGTCCCAGATTTTCGATTCATATCGATAGTTTAATAGCTAGCCTTGGCTCGTTTAACAATATGCAAAATATGTGTACAGCCCTGTACTCATACTGAAGTTATTCTTGGTATATAATAGGTCTGATTGTGTAACGAATCGATTCCACGTCGCGCTGTGTGTGAGAGAGAGAAGGAGAGAGGGAGAGATCTGCCTGTGTTTGGAGACGGGCGAGTTTTGTTTCTAACTTTTCTATTTATATTGTGTTTCAAGTTGTGAATTAGAGTCTAGACTATACTTTATTTGACTGGTTGTGTGTTGTTGTAGTAACAGCTGAGCGACTCGTTCATAAGAGCCGATTCATTGCCGTGAGCGTGAGTCGAATCGCTCACGTCTTGCCATGAGTCTTGCGTGGTACAGTACTGTACTGTACATGTTCGCAAAATATTTGGTATAGCGCCCCTAGTGGCGAAGTACCCAGCGGCCGCCACTGGTCTGATCCATGAAAGCTCAAGCTTTCAATCCCTATGGAACATCAGTAGTGATTAGGAACTTTTTAATGCAACCAGCAGATAGCGTATGTCTGCTTTTCCATCCCTATGATTTTTAAGCTTTAATAAAAAAAAAAATTAAATGATTTTACATGAATATAAATCACGTTATTTTACATTAAATTACACATATTTGTATAGGCTGTCAAATGTATTTTTAATTAAACATTCTAATAATTCAACATCATGTTACATACTGTGGCTAAACACATATACCGGGTACAGATAGGACATCGGGTCTCAGAAGAATTCCATTAAAATTGATGAATGATACCACTAGCCCAATTAGCAGGGATGTTTAAGAGACCAGACTTGTGACCAGAAGGTTGGAATCGCAGATGGGACACTAGTGTGTATCTAAGGTACTTAACCTGAATTGCCTCAGTAAATATCCAGCTGTATGAAGCGACGCAGGACATACAATGGAAAACAAACTCACGTCACCCTTCATATGGGGATTTGATGGGCAGCAGGGGTGCTCTGTCAATTTTGTAGCTTCACACACACACACACACACACACACACACACACACACACACACACACACACACACACACACACACACACACACACACACACACACACACACACACACACACACACACACACACACACACACACACACACACACACACACACACACACACACACACACAAAGAACAAGTTGAGCACAAATGAAAAGTTTACGTCAATAAAACACGCAAAAGCAGAAGATAAGGTAAGATAAAATAAGATAAGATAAAACTTTATCCTCCGTTCACGCAGGAAATTCGTCTTGCCCCAACCGGTCATCAGAATCACATGACACAACATAAAAGAACATCTGTATGATCACACACTCTAGAAGGAAGTACGTAGAGGACTCTGTATTATCCCTGCGGTGAGCATCGCTGCTCCTGTGGCCTATAACAGGATCCACACAGTTCACTCTCTTAGACTCGCCGTCATTTGTATTCTATTCACGTCACGCTGTTCATCTGCCACCATCTGCATAGTTTTACTGCTGTGTGATCATGGCGCTCTTCTGAGGGGCTGTCATTATGGTTTACAGCATTGTTAAAGCCTGCCTCCCTGTGCCGCGTCAGAAGAAATGGCCCCATTCAGACATGGCTCTCCCCTCCGCATGCCCCAGTATACAGTATATGTCTAGATGAGGTATTTCAGAATATATTTATATATATATATATATAAATATATTCAGCGCTACAAGCGCCTAAGGACAAAGTCTGAGCAGCACTTTGCAGAGTGATATACAGTATACAGAGCCACTGAGGCAGGCTTGAGTTTAAAAGCTCAGATTCTTTCAGATAACCACAAGCATTATGGGCTATTTACTGTTCAACCTTTGCTGTACAAAGATAGACCAAGACTTGTGCTGAGAAAACGTGCATGAATATTAAAAGAAATCTCCTCATAAAGAGATACAAAATATTCACACGCAGTAAGATGGTGTTTTTTATTCACGTAAGTATCATGGACCATAGGCTTGGTTTTATATAGGGGCGCTAAGACACGGAAACACTAATTATCCCTAACAAAAGAAATGCAGTGAAAACTGTAGTTTTAGTTAAAAAAATTCACAACATGGGTGGAATTTGACCATGAAGTCATCCTGCTGTTTTTATTCTTGCCTGTCCATCTCATAAGCACATGTGTTGTATATATCACATCCTAATGTGTCAGTGACCTTATAGAAACGTCATATGTAGGCTATTTCATCTCAGAATAATCTTCTTTTTTTACCCTATTTGCTATCAATTTGCATGCAGCAAGTGCACATGTAGGCCAAATGCATCAGTTCAGGAGGTGTCCCTACCAAAGCTCAAATCAAACCTATGCCCCTGTCATGGACAGTTTACTATTTAATCATTGGAGGCCCAAACTATATGTAAAAAAACGTTCACTGAATCACTGGTAACCTACTCATAGAGCACACAGGTACACAAGTGTAGTAGTGTTTGTACAGTGCATACTGCATCAAATCTCAACATGTAAAAATACAAGTGCCAGAATCAGCCGTGGGATATGACATGTAATGCAGTATTACCCCTTGAACGTAGGTAAATCATATATTTTAGAATGCAGTGACATGAAAATAAAACATCGAAGTTCTTTAAATAATGACTTTCCAATGATTTAATCCTCAAAACCACTTCCTTTTTGAGAATCCCAGGTGACAGTGTTTAGCATATTGTTGTGAATAACATCCGCCCGTGTGGCGGGGGAGAGCCTAGCATTGCCCCCCCTGGCAATGTAAAACAGTCCTTTAGTGTGAATCATAGCTTGCGGTTATCACTTCATATTCTTAAAGTCAGGGAAATCAAAGCCGGGAAAATATAATTATACAAGAGGCAGTGAATTCTGTGACAACGGGTGTTTATCAAATCAAATTTCATATTCATCGACAGCGCTGTAGTGGCTCCATGTTTGGGTCAAGATTAATTTTGGGAAGAGTATAATGTGTACATCTGTATAAAGTTATTAGCAATCTTTTCATAATATCCTTCCAGTGTGCCTACAGTAAAGAAGTCTCAATAGAATACTGTAGTCTAAAAATAGGGAATATGTTAGTCTAGACAACATAATCACCTACAAAATAATTTTGTATCACAAGGAAAGAAATGTGAGAGCCATTAATTCTGCAGTATTAGACATTGTATGTAGGCTATTAATATGATCCATAATGACTTTTTTTTTCATGTGTGGATATCTTCCATTCGTGCTGTTTGTGATATCTGCTGTTAGATGCACCTGAAACAGAATTAATGTCCGCCCCATTGATACATACTAGCATGCTTAGCATGATGCTAACAAATGCTAACATTTTCTCAAAAAGATAAACACTGGTGTAAATGCTTTTTGGATTAAAACTGGGCCAAATTCGGCCCTCCACAACATTGTTTTGGTGCTCCATGCACATATTTTATTTTCATCAGATGTTCCTCACTTTCTGATTGTAACAGATTATAGGCCTATATACAACATGACGCTGTTACTGACATTTTATGTTACGATAATATAAATAACATAAAAAAATATAAATATAATAGCATTTGTAACATTCAACTATGTTTTCCTGAACAAACATGGCACCAAGTAGTAGTATCATAGTAGTTTTACGAGTGCAGTATCGGAACATCCTTAGTATATCGTCTATGATCAGTATGCGTTTGTCAACTTCAAACTCATTTTAGGATATTTGACGTAAGTAGTCCTTTTAGGAAACAACGTGTGTGTTAGCTACATGCTCGTCTACATGCAACAAGAAGATCGGTCGGCAAAATGCAGTCCTCCTTGAAAAGCATCATTGTTAGTGAAGAACGACGGGTGGGCGACGTCTCTGGAAGACCTATTGACGTCTAAAACACATCTTAAAAATAGGTCCCTGTGTCTAACTCCCGTTTGACAGCAGGGATTGGTGAAGAATACTTTGAACTGAGGAATGAGAGCGCCGTGATAACTCCTAAGAAGACGGCGTCTGTGTGGACCGGGTTAAGAGGGCCTTGAGGAGACAATGCAGAACTGATGCTGCCCGTCTGCCTCAACCTGCATGCAGGGCCTTCCGCGGGCCACAGCTACTAATGGTATGGGAGGATGCTGGGAAAACGCTCGGCCCAAATTTGCATGTAAAAAAGCGCCTGTGGCACGCCGGGATAACAAGACAACAGAGGAGGAGGAGGAGGAGGAGGAGGAGGGGGAGGAAGAGGCAGGGTGGGGAGAGAGTCAGCAGCATCCTTAATAATATCATGGAAAAGTCGGAAAATGAAAACGCTGCCTATAGGTATGGGGCTAATTAACAAAAGTTTTGTCTCTGAGAGGAATCCAGGGCAAAAAAGAGAATGCTTAGATTCAATATTCCCCAAAGATTGTCTTCAAAGCTAAAACCGGGGATATTAAATGCATCAGAAATAATAATAATATGAGCGTGTGTGTGTGACACTGCTGGCGGTTTCCGTCTCCCTCCTTCCCGCCCTCCCTCCCTCTCCCCCTCTCCATTGCTCTGAGTGAGTATGATATGTGTGCTTTAATATCCACACTGAGAAAAAAAAATATCCCTTAAAATAGATTCGACTCATTAGAGAAAGTGTATTGTTCACGATTAAGAAATACACTGTTGTCATACAGTTAGAATCACAGCATTTTCACACAAGACACCAACATTAACCGTGAGGATGAAGCAGTAGATATCCAATTCATCAAAGAGAATGTGATTTATTTTTGTTACCTTCAAAGAGAAAGTGGTTTTTCTTTTACCTCCAAAAGAGACAGTGATTTTCTTTTTACTACCAAAATACACTGATTTGTTTACCTACAAAAATAGACTGTGATTTTCTGTTTACCTCCACTGTGATTTGTTTACCTCCAAAAGAGACTGCGATTTATCTTTTACCTCCAAAAGAGACTGCGATTTATCTTTTACCTCCAAAAGAGACTGCAATTTATCTTTTACCTCCAAAAGAGACTGTGGTTTGTTTATCTCCGGAAGAGACTGCGATTGTGTGTCTGGGAGAAAGATACAGTAGTACACGTCTACGTTGAAACAATGAAATACTGTAGGACTGAAACCATGTGGTTTTTTTTTACCTCTCTGTGCAACGTGCCTTCAGCTCGGCACACACAGCAGAGTGAGCCAGATGAGAGACTTCTCCCCCTATATCTCCACCCTCTGCCAGGCCTGACCCCCAGAGACCCCCCATTACTAATTAAAAGTCTTAACAAACACTCTGTCAGCCTGGGACACAGTCACCATGGGAGGCTCCTGCTCACTGACGAGGTGATGTATTGCACACACGAACAGACAGTTTTTTAAACACATAGTCCAGGACGGAAAGACAGCCAAATTCATCTCCGCAATAATTAAAACCCACACCACCGACGCCATTCCTCTCAATTTATCAAAAGCCAAGACAGCTACTATCATGTAAATGGGCTCCTGGTCGAGTGGCTCGCCTGCTGCTCGGTGTGTTTTTTTTTTCTTTCTTTACTAATCATCGTCGTGTTAAAAAAGTCAACACGTACAATTCTAACCCTGTCACCGGCTAGAATTTGTCTCGTTTCGTATCGTTCCTTAAAAGCATTAGTATCACTTTCAATAAGAGGGGACTAATTGCGACGTTTCCACATCAGTAATTACCGCGTAATTGTGGTGATTGTTTTGCGGTAGGTTGAAGGAGGGGCTGCCTTTGCAGCAGAGCGAGCGCTGACAGGATCCTTCCCCTCTGAGGCGGCCCCTCAAATATCTAAGGCCAATTCGGCATGACAATAAGCTGAGCATTACCATGGCAGCACTGCGGCTCCGAGGCCTGTAGGTCTCCTTCCAGCAGCTTGTTTACAGTAGGGCTCGGTGAAGGTTGACCCCGGCGCTTGTCAACCTTGAGCAGGTCTCTGACTCCGGGCCTGTCCCGTCCGACGCCTCCGTCCATTTGTGGATCTTCGGAGGGCTAAGGGGTCAGCTCCATTCTTACACCGTCAAAGCCCCTAGCCTGGATCCTCACTCTGCCAACTCCACTTACCGTCTCCTGCCCCGTCTCTCTCTCTCTCTCTCTCTCTCTCTCTCTCTCTCTCTCTCTCTCTCTCTCTCTCTCTTGCCGATCCCGCAGATTCCCTCTGACCCCCTGATACATAGCAAGGCGCTACGAGACACGTTTCGCTCTCAGCCAGCAAGGAGGGTTGCACCGTGTTATCCTTCACTATCGGTGCCTTTCTCCCGTGGTCTTCCCTCCTCCCTCTCTCTCTCCCAAACTGTCTACTCACATTGCATTACGGCTACGTGCGATAACACTGCGAGCCATTGTGGAGGATCAGCTTCTATTAGGGCGCCTATTATCATCTCAAATCAGTCGCGTTTTAGCATTTAAGTGTCGAAAGTTCACGCCGAATTCTTCCAGCACCGCGCCTCAAGGTACGGGAAGCCACATCCGGCAGCCGCCGATATAACATGTGCTCTCTGTTTTTCCTTTTTTTCCCTTTCTATCAAACATACTGACTGTTTGTAAAATTACAAGGTTTCTTTTTGTACAGGGCCGGCGTCGGGGGTGTGATGAAATGCTTGTTGAAGAGCGCCTGGCACTAGCAATAAATGTTCACAATGTTCAGCCATCGGTGCATTGCGTGCATCAAATATTAAACTAATCATCAGTCACTCTCGTCCTTCGCTAGGCAACACTGGAGCACTGTTATAATCCTATTTACAATATCCAGTGAAACCAAACCACCCACTCCCCTCCTCTCTATCCCCCATACCCACTGCCCACCCCCTGCATACACACACACACACACACACACACACACACACACACACACACACACACACACACACACACACACATATAGGAGCGCTCACTACCCCCCCCCCCCCCCCCTGCACCCCCTCCTGTCCCACCCCAGGCTGTTCATCTCCAATGAAAGAGAAGACAACGCACAGACAGTCAGGATCACACACTTAAGATGCTTGCCCTACATATAGTGCCTCGTCTTTCACTGAAACACTTTGCAAGATGTCACTGACATTATTTAAAGTGATTACATTTAACAGAAGTGAATGTCATGGAACAACACAATTACTCTTGTGGCAATTTTTGCCCCATTTTTGACAATCTCCCCCTACAGGTTACCCTCCCCCCACAAACCCCTAACCACCCAACCCCTTACCCCCTATACCGCACCCCATCAGCCCTTACCCCCTACCCCACCACGTCACTACACACAAACACACACAATCCCACCACCTCTCCATCCTGTGTCGCACACAGATGATCCACCAAATGTGCCGTCATCCATACCGTGAAAAAAAACATACAGCTTGAAAAACACAGAAAACGCTTGGGCTTATGTTTCAACCCATGGGGAAACATTTGCTGTCAGGGAGGGTTCAGTAAACAGCAGCAGGGCACGAGGGCCACTGATGACCCCATTGCTGTGTGTTTATACCACGTTGCCACGTTCAGCACCAGATTATACAGCATACTGTATGAAGAAGACAGCTATAGAATTAGATTAGATTAGATAAACATGTATTGTCATCATAAAGCAACAGCAATATACAATTTACAGCAGGGGTGTAAAGTACTTGAGTAATTGCATGTACTTCGTTACAATACTTAAGTATTGTTTTGGGGGATTTGTACTTTACTTGAGTATTATTAGGTTTGTATACTTTGTACTTTTACTCCATTACATTTAAAATGCAGACCTACAAAGTACAAAGTACAAATCTCACAGGTCCAACCATTTTAATTAGTATATTTGAATTGTTTATCTGGCCGAACTAACGTTAGCGTTATTAATCCTGCGATCAAATCCCCATCAATGGAAAATGAACCCGCCCATACCCATGCTGATTGGTCCTTGTGCAACACTAGAAAGCAGTGATCTTTGATTAAACACCTGCTATCAGAAGAATAGACAGTCAGATCTGCATTATGCTGTGGTTAATATTGTGATATTATTCAGGGTACTCCAGTATTCTGTTTTTAATATTGTGATATTATTCAGGGTACTCCAGTATTCTGTGGTTAATATTGTGATATTATTCAGGATACTCCAGTATTCTGTCTTTGATATTGTGATATTATTCAGGGTACTCCAGTATTCTGTCTTTAATATTGTGATATTATTCAGAGTACTCCAGTATTCTACCTTTAATATTGTGATATTATTCAGGATAATCCAGTATGCTGTGGTTAATATTGTGATATTATTCAGGATACATCATTCTGTTTTTAATATTGTGATATTATTCATGCTGTGATGTGAATGCCGTCCATGTTAGTTTACCTTCAATGGAGAAGTGCATTAAATAATTTTAATGCAAAAAAGTGTCCTCTGTTCTTTCATTTCAGCATTGTCTATCGCAAAACACATTCCATTGTGGGCAGAGTGTATGCTTGGTTTCATTCCAGCCTTGCCTAAACACCAGCTGATGATTTCACTAATTGGCTCACCTCTTCAACTAACTCACCTGGTGCAATGTATAGTTAAAATTAAAACTTGGCCCACAATGGAATGAGTTTGAGACCCCTGGTCTATCCCTTTAAAAAAAAAGTACTTTTACATTTAACACTATGATCGCCGGGGACGAGTTAAGACGTCATTCCTAGCCATGCTCATTCTGCCGAAGACGCCGTAACTCGTCTTTGATGTCAATATTTAAAAAATCTGTGACCGAAATCATATTTCCCCTCCGGAGCCCTGAGACACACTGCAAAGCTCCATTCAACTCTCTAGCGGTTCAAGAGCGCCATCAGGTGGCCGATCGGCAGATCGCCAACCGGAAATGAGCCTTTGAACCGGTAGTGCTCATCCATATGTGGTGCGGGCACTCGCTATCGTTAGAGAGACTCCGTCTTGACACAGTGAACATCGATCGGTGCAAATAACTCGAAAAAACAACATGATTTGGACGTATATACTATTATACAACCTGGAAATGGATCGGGCATTTCTCCATCCCATAATAGAAAAAATTCTGTTCCACACTCATCTGCCAGCGGCGCGAGGAAGCCACGGTAAGATTCAGCGTTATATTCTAACGTGTTCCATATAAACTGCTATGATGAACATATGACCCACTCTGGATGAATCATCTAACGCTGCCCACGGAATTATAAACGATCCCCCGCCCATCCGGTCATCATCAGATGATATGTAGTAACTCCTAGAAGCACATCCAGTTGACATTTTTTATCTCGCACAGATTCCTACCAAACTGTATTTGATCATCAATATAATGCATTTAGGGCTATAAATCACGTTCTGAAGAAAGCTGCAGAAAACGATAAAAACATACTTATACTTTAGACCATATTTTAGTATGAATATGTGAATGAAAAAGTTTAACGTTGCTACACCCTGAACAATACATATAGGACATTGAATGGGCCATAATAATGGCAATTTAGCAATAGAATTTAAAAAGTTATAGCCCTGCAAAGAAGGGGAACTTCTCCATAGACAAATAGAGATGGCGAGGGATGGTAAATTATGAATTTAACCCATGGCGATCAAAGTGTTAAGTACATTTAAAAGTAGGACTTTTTGACTTTTTTTAGCCAGATACTTTGACTTTTACTTGAGTCAGATTTTGAGACAGTACCCATACTTTCACTTAAGTATAATTTCTGGGTACTTTTTACACCCCTGATGTACAGGTGGGTAAACTTGGTACAAAATATACAAATGAGTACTACTGAGAAGGGGTGGAACGATACGCATTCGAACCCTGTACCGTACGGTACGACCCCCACAGTTCTGGGCGTCTGTGTATCGTACGGTTCAGATGACGTGCAAATAAAAAAATTACGGAGCCGGTGAGCACTGGCTGCAGCAGCAGCAGCAGCACTGCAGCCAGGTGCTAGTCAGTTTGTGTAAAAATGGCAAGCACAATATAAATCAATCTTCATTACGACTTTAAAAACATAGCCATTAACATGATAGGCCTACACACATCTTGCCTTAGCGTTAGCAGTTTGTACAACACAACGCATGTTGAACTATGGTAGCCCGCCAGCTAATACAGTCAATGCAATGTTAAGTCAAGTCAAGTCAAGAGTTTTAATTGTCACGGCATACAAGTATACAATGAAATGCGGGTGGTCTTGCCCGCAACGATGTGCAATACAGTGGTACAACATATAATAGAATCCAATAAAAAAACAACATTGTGCAATAAACAGGTAACCGGTAACATGGTGTGACATCTCGGTATCTGTACATAGTTATTTACAGAGCATATAGGACATGCTAGGTAGCTTTGGTAGTGCAATACACTGTTCCTGTTATTCTAATTTAAAGTGGCCTTTCCTTTTGGCCATAAGTGTGCGGCATGAGTGTGTGCCCGCTCATGTTAAAGTGTTAAGTGGCTGCTAGTGTGTGAGCGTGCACAGCGTGCGTGTCGTGTGTGTGTTCATGTGTGCTTGTGTGTGGATAGTTCAGTGTTCTGTGGCACTCAATGTTCATTGTTCAGGGCTCTGATGGCCTGGGGGAAGAAGCTGAGTCTAAGCCGCTCTGTCCTAGTAGCTGGGGTTCGCAGGCGTCTGCCTGACCTCAGCAGCTGGAACAGGCTGTTATTGGGGTGGTGAGGGTCTTTCATTATCCTGCAGGCTCTGGATTTGCACCTCTTGTTGTATAGAACCTGCAGGGGAGGTAGTGCAATACCCGTGGTACGCTCGGCTGAGCGCACCACTCTCTGTAGGGCCTTCTTGTCTTGTGCCGTGCTGTTTCCATACCAGGCAGTGATGTTTCCGGTCAAGATGCTCTCTACAGCTCCTGAGTAGAAGGACTGGAGTATCTTCCCCGATACTCTGAACTTCCTTAACTGTCTCAGGTGGTAGAGGTGCTGTTTCGCCTTCTTTACTATGTGTCTATGTGTGTTGACCATGTCAGATCCTCTGAGATGTGGACCCCCAGGTACTTAAAGCTGCTCACCCTGTCCACGGTAGCCCCGTTAATCATCAGTGGTGTGTGTGTCTCCTGCTGTCCTCTCCTATAATCCACGATCAGCTCCTTGGTTTTACCAATGTTCAGGAGCAGGATGTTGGCTGATAATTTCCTTCAGCTTAATGCAAGTAAGACAGAAGCCCTCATTATTGCTCCCGACCACATCATCCCCATTATAAAAAATTCTATTGGACCCTTAGGTCAGTGTGTCAAACCTCATGTGAGGAACTTAGGTGTAATTTTTGATGACTCTCTGTCTTTTAACAGCCATGTCAACCAGCTCACACGGTCATGTTTTTATCAGCTCAGAAACATTGCCAAATTAAGATTTGTTGTTTCTAGAGCTGAAATGGAAATGATCATCCATGCTTTTATTTCATCACGCCTGGACTATCGCAATTCAATTTTTACCTGTCTGGATAAATCTGTGCTAAACCGCTTGCAAATCATTCAAAATGCAGCGGCAAGGCTTTTAACTGGGACAAGTAGGCGTGCCCACATCACCCCCATTTTATCCACTCTACATTGGCTCCCCATTAATTATCGTGTCCATTTTAAAATTCTTGTTTTAACTTTTAAAGCCCTCCAAGGTAGATCCCCTGTGTACATTTTTAATTTACTGCGCCCCTACTCCCCCAGTCGTGCACTTAGGTCCTCCCACCAAAATCTCCTGGTTGTCCCACGGACCCGGTTAATAACAAAAGGTGACCGGTCCTTCCAATTTATGGCCCCTACCCTTTGGAACACCCTCCCCCTTTCTATGCGTTCACTTGACTCCCTATCCACTTTTAAGGAACAGTTGAAAACGTTTTTATTCAGACAGGCTTTTAAATAATTCCTGGTTGTATACGTTGTTTATTTATTTATAATTGTTGTTTTGTTTTTAGTTGCACTCATATTTAGTTATTTAATTGTAACTATGCTTACGATGTGTCAGAATTGTTTTATGTATAGTGCGTTCATCTCTATGTTGCTATGTTTTACTTCTGTGAAGCACTTTGTGATTTTATCTGAGAAAGGTGCTATACAAATAAAGTTTACTTACTTGTCCTGGCACCAGCGTTCCAGTACCTCAACCTCCTCCCGGTAGGCCTTCTCGTCGTTGTCCGAGATCAGCCCCACCACCACCGTGTCGTCTGCGAACTTCACTATGGAGTTGGAGCTGAACTTGGCCACACAGTCGTGTGTGTAGAGTGAGTACAGCAGGGGGCTTAGAACACAGCCCTGGGGGTACCCGATGCTCAGGGTGATGGTGTTGGAGGTCTGACCCCCCACCCTGACCGCCTGGGGTCTTTCACTCAGAAAGTCCAGTACCCAGGCGCTCAGGGCGGAGCTCAGACCCAGCTCGATCAGCTTGTCCACCAGTCTGGTGGGGACTATGGTGTTGAACGCTGAGCTGTAGTCAATGAACAACAGTCTCACATAGCCCCCCTTCTGACGGTCAAGGTGGGAGAGGGTGCTGTGCAGTACCTGGGAGACCGCGTCGTCAGTGGACCTGTTTGTCCTGTATGCAAATTGCATAGGGTCCATATCACTGGGGAGGGAGGCACAAATGTGGTCCTTGACCAGCCTCTCAAAACATTTCATGACCACAGAGGTGAGTGCCACCGGTCTGTAGTCATTTGGACATGTTGGGGAGGGTTTCTTCGGTACAGGGATGATGGTAGACATCTTGAAGCAGGCAGGGACCACTGACTCCGCCAGGGATTGATTAAATATGGCGGTGAACACCGGGGCAAGCTGGTTGGCACAGGACTTAAGTATGCGTTCTGTTATACTATCTGGGCCAGCAGCCTTCCTGGTGTTCACCTGCATAAATGCTCTTCTCACACTGTGTACCGTCAATGAGAGAGCGTCCCCGCCCCCCGCGGATGCCCCCCCCCCCCTCCACAACAGCCGGCGCACCAGTGACGTCACTAGCCGTTGGGCTAGCAGTGCCACTGTTTGCACCAAACCGCGCATAGAAGGTGTTGAGCTGGTCCGCAAGGGAGGCGTCGTCGCTCCCCATTGAGGGGGCGCTGACTTTGTAGTCAGTTATAGCCCTCAGTCCCTGCCATAAGCCTCTTGTGTCATTCTGTGCCATTTGTGCCTCCATCTTGTCGGCATACGTCCTCTTAGCAAGTTTGACAGCCTTGCGCAGAGTGTAGACTGTTGTCTTGTACTCTTCCATGTTTCCTGACTCTCTGCCCCGGTTATAAGCAGTGGTGCGAGAGTTCAGGGCTGCTCTGATGGTACTGTCCACCCATGGTTTCTGGTTTGGGAACACCCTCGCCTTCTTTGTGGGGACGATACTATCAGCCAGTGTTGTTATGAATGACACCACAGCGTCTGTGTAATCGCTGACGTCACTGTTACTCCTCCTGAACATTCCCTCCTGAACATTCCCCAGTCGGCGATGTCTAGTGCGTCCTGAAGCGTGGCCTCTGATTGGTCGTCCCATTTTTTTACCTCACGTGACACGACGGCGTCACGTGATCTCTGTTTATATGCTGGGACCAGCAAGATGGCAGCATGATCCGACGTGTTTGTTGCTCCCGCTAATGGTGGAGCCGGTACAGCCTTGTATCCGGCTCTGAACGGGGTGTAACAGTGGTCGAGTGTATTTCCTCCCCTTGTGGAGCAGACGATGTGCTGGAAGAAAGACGGCATGACTTTCTTCAGATTCGCCTGATTGAAGTCCCCGGCTACGATCATGGCTGCGTCCGGATGCTTGATCTGGTGTGTGTTCAGATGTTCGTGTAGTTCCCCTAGCGCCCTGCCGACGTTCGCCTGGGGGTGGATGTACACTGCAGTCATGATCACTGCAGTGAATTCGCGCGGAAGATGGAACGGGCGACATTGGACCGTGAGGTGTTCCATGTCAGGAGAGAATGAACGGGAGAGTATCTTCACCTCCCCGGGGCTAGTCCAGCCGTTGTTGGTCATAAGGCATAGCCCCCCGCCGATGCTCTTCCCGGAGGCTTCTGTACGGTCCGCTCTGAAGATGGTGAAGGAGTTGGAGGGAGAGATGCTGTGATCGGGAGTCACTGTTTTCAGCCAGGTCTCCATGAAGCACAGGATATTGCATTCCTTCATCTCTCGCTGGAATCGGACCCGCGCTCGTAAATCATCCATCTTACTCTCTAGCGAACGAGCATTCGCCAGGAAGATAGATGGAATAGCCGGACGGTAAGCAGATTTTCTTAATCTTAATCTGATCCCGCTCCTCTTCCCCCTGTGTTTCTTCTTTGTCTTGCGGCCGTCTTTGTCTCCCGCGTTGTCTTTGTCTCGTCTGATCTCCGTTGGCCATTCTTGGCATGATAAAGTGTCTCTAAACTCCTCTTTGAGTCCGGAGTTTAGGTCAATAAGTGACTGGCGGTTGTATGACGTCCCCGCCAGTGATGCTTCGATAAAAAAAGTAGTAAAAACAAACATAATAACTAAAAATGTGCACATTCGTTGCTGAGCAAAACCCATGGCGACTGACTCGGGTCGCGCCAAAAGGTTATCGTGGCTACTAGCTAGCAGAGGAGAAAATGGGAGTCTGAGAGGCGGGGTGTTTAAAGACAATGATAGGCGTTTATTCAACATCCAAGAAGGCTAACATACAACTGTGTTTTACTAACTCCAACCGGGACTATTGCCGCTTTCCACTGCTTGTTTTCACCTCCTAACGTGACCGGAGCTGATATAACGTTGGCTGAGCTGAAGGTCCATGACACTAAAATGTCCGTGGGGACCCGCCAACCGATAGTTCCAACTCACCGAATTACGTAATCAACCACAGTTGCACTCAATATTTAAATAATGTTAGTCTCTAAATAAATGTAGACAGATAATGTACGTATTTTATACGTATAGAATGAACAGAGCAGTGTTGTTTTGAAACAGTACAGTGTGTGTGTGTGTTAGTTTGATGTATGATGCAATTTATATTAATGGCCTTCTAATTTGTTTATTTATTTATTTTAAATAACAGTGACACTTTTCCCTTTGATAATAAATCCAGCCATATTCCTTTCATTGTATTTCAAATACTGCACTTTAATTTCAAGCAGAAAACGAATCTTTCCATTAAGAACTGACAACCAGGGAATTTAAACATTGTTGACATTGTTTTTTTGTGTTTATATTAAAGAAAGGAAAGTCTAGTGCTGGCTGAGCATATTGTTTGTTTGCACTAAGTTAATACTTTGACAAATGTAGCCTATATTTTTCAGTCAGTTCGGTCTTTGTGTGCCAAAAATTATTTAAGGCTGTAAACACTGTAACCCTTTTTTTTTTTTTTTATATATATATATAAATGAGAAGCATGTTTCGATTTTTGAGTGTTAAATTTTTTTTTATAAAAAAACAACGTATATCAAACCGAACCGAAAACCGTGACCCCAAAACCGTGATACGAACTGAACCGTCCATTTTGTGAACCGTTCCACCCCTACTACTGAGTGTAGTGCTAATCAGATGTTTGTACAGAGTTGTAGTATAATAAATAAAGACAGTATGACTACTGGCCAGCAGTGTACTAGTAAGAGTAGAATATGTACAGATATAGATATAGTAAAGGACTATGTGCAGGTAAGTACAGACAGGTGAGGATAGGTAGTGAAATGAGCCATTTTCTTTAGTTTTTTTGCTTTACAGATGCAGCACTGAAAAATCAAACCTCTGCTGCTCCTCTGCTGCTGCTCCACCACTCCACGGGCCAAACTGATTTTGTGACTCCTATTGTTCTGGACCGGGCCAGATTTCACACCTCCACTGCCTCCCACAGTGTATCACTGGGCAGACTTTTTCATCTTAAATTTGTATTTGTCCCAAACGCCCCAGCTCCATCCGATTCCTTAGCTTTTTTCACTGTTTACTTATCATGCATTGCAACACTAATATATAGGCAGTACCCCAAGTCAGACTGCCCATATACAAATTATTTGGGGGTCTGAGGGCAGTAGCCCCCGACCCCCTCCCTGGGGGAGCACTTAAGTTAAGTACCCTCCCTTTGTTCACTTTGGGAGCCAGCCACCAGCCCCCGAAATATAACACCTGAGTGCTAGTTCTAAAGTGGCAGAGGAGCAGCAGAACAGCAGCAGAAGGGATCAGAATTTTCAGTGCTGCATCTGTATGTCCGACTGTATACATCAATATACTTGTTTCCCCCATGGATTATTTTAAACGCTGTTAGACATCATTTGCAGGTGTCATGAAACCCATTGAACAGATTTTTCATAGAGCCATCAAGGTATTTGCTAGAAAACCATTGGCATACCACCATTGCAACATTCTCTCAAAATGTCAAAGTCTTAAAAAGTGCTTGTTTTATCTACAAATGCCCACATGGACTATCCCCGCCCCCTGTACAGGAATTCCTATATATATATATATAAAGAACCATTGGACTTGTCACCAGGTCAGACACCAGAGGTGACTGCATGGTCCAACGTAGACTGGCCACGTTTGGCCAAAACGTCTATAAAAGGCAGCCAAACGTGGAACAGTCTTCCCGTTTCCCTAAGGAAAAGCCCCACCCTTGCTACTTTTAGACGGCAACTAAAAAATGGCTGAAGACCAACCAGTCATGTGACCACATGCAGTGGCGTTGCGCAATATTTCAGGGCTCCCCCGCAGGTCGGACCATGGGGCCCCGCCCCCTCCCCTAAATCAATAATAGAGTACATGGGATAGACATCGCGGCCACTTTTTTTAAATGTTTATTTTTTCAGGCATCTTTTGTAAACAGAATAGGTCAGTAGGAACTTTCTGTATAAAAATGCATCTGATTTAAACAGTAAGGTCAGTAGGAACTGTATAATAATATACATCTGATTTAAACATCATTGACAAATACAAACCAGTGGCTGTGTATTTTTTGTAACATGAAGGTATATATTGTAGAAAGCTATCATCATTGGAGTTCACACAACGGAACAGTTCACATATAACATTCTGTATAAAAGAAAAGTAGCCTACAAAAAACAAACAAACAAAACACATCCTATAGGCTACATAGAGGATGCAATCAGGAGCTGCTTTGTAGGCCTATTATTTTATACGAGCGCGTCTCCTGGCATTCTTCTGCGCAAAGTCCTGTATAACAGTCTTTAAATCTATACTGCGAGCGCGTTGGCTCTCAATACTAAGGACTGCTAACCCAGACAGTCTCTCTTGCGACATTGTGCTCCTCAAATAGGTCTTTATTAATTTAAGTTTTGAGAAAGATCTCTCAGCACTGGCAACAGTCACGGGTATAGTTAAAAAAAAATCAGTGCTGTGGCAACATCGGGGATACTTGGCAAAATGGACTGATTTTCAATGAGCAGGGTTTGTGCAAGGTCTTTGATTGTTCCACGCTCAATTTTCTTTATAGTAGGCCTAAGAGCATTACGGAGGGACAGGATCTGGAAAGGAAACTCGGCTGACAGGTCGTCTTTATACTTGCCTGATAAAGCACTTGCGGACTCAGATAGATCCTTGTCTGTTGCGCGCAAAAGTTCGCGGGGAAGCAGAAAAGAAAATCGCTGTGCAACTTCGCTCATTCCAACAAATCTATTTTTGAGTTGGGCAACGACAATATCGATATTTGCGTAAAATACCGCCACTCTAAAATGCTCCCCTGCCTTGGAGCCGCTGGTCCTCACAAAGCTCTGAAAAGTGCCTCTTTGTGCGCCTTGCACGTCTGTCTTTGAAGAGACTGTGTACACCCCATGAGGATGCCAGGTCTGGCGCTTTTAAGCCATCAAACTCTCCTCTGAGTTGGGCAAGTGTGTCGGTTGCGTTACCAAGCATTGCTGTCGCGTGTAAGAGGTCCACGTCTTTGCGCTGGAGATAATTATAATGATACACTGTTGTACTACAGCGTACACATGACGGGGACGGGGTGCCTAGCAACATAGCAGGGAGGGGGGCCCCGCCCTCTGCGCCCTGTTCCCGCGTTACGAAATCTATGAGGATAGCCTACAGTGGGTGCGGGGGCATCCCCTACGCCACTGACCACATGTGATATGTCTCTAGCCACTAGTATTTTTGTGTATTGCTGCTATGTATTTTCTAGTGTATTGCTGCTACTTATGTGTACATTTCTTACTGTTTTATATGTCCTGTCTTTATGTTTGGGGACAATGGATGGAAATGAGCCTCGTGCTAAATCCGGCAATTTTTACACTCCATGTTCCAGGTGACTGTATCTGCTTCATGTTTACTGTGTTCATAAATTTTGGATTGTCCCGTCCAAATAAACAAATAAAGTAAAGTTATTGTGTGACTGAGGCCAACATATCTATTTCTTTCCTTCAGACTAAGCTTATAAAAGACATCCAAAATATTTGCTCACTGTGATGATGATCACGAAGCAAGTAATTGCAATCTTGGAACATTAATGAAGAAATACGTGCTTAGTGTAGAATATGAGCACACACATTTTTTATGTCGAAAAGCCGAGGCACGAGCACGCAGGCGAGCACACGTATGTACACGCGAACACACACGTTCATTCACACACACACACACACACACACACACACACACACACACACACACACACACACACACATAATTGAGATTTTTCACACAAGGACATGCAGAGCCTGAAGCCAGCGCTTAATTGCACGAGCTATCATTACACGGAAAATCAACAATTTTAAAAATACACCGAACACCTTTCATCTTCACCCTCCCCTAATCGCACCAGTAAGAGCCGTCTGGAACGGAGCTTGATGTAGTCAAACTATCTAAACAGCGCCAGCGGGTGCCTTCGCAATCAGCAACCACTGACACAGATCGTCTCGGACGCGGCAGAGAGTGCTGCAATGCCGCCTCGCTCTGTCGCCATCCCCTCGACATCTCGTCTCCAGTGGAGGAGATCAGATGTGACCCTGCGTGCCACGTTGGCCTGTTTTGCCCATGGTGAACAACAGACAAATGAACCGCGAGGTCCTCGACGACACCCAACAACGCCCCCCCCCCCCCCCCCCCCCCCCCACTGCGCTATTAGTTCTTTCTATTCCGTTTTTCGGATGGATCATTTGAAGATCGGGGGTTTTCTTTTGTACTCTGTATAGCTGTTACTGCGCTTCTTGTCTTTTGTGTATAAGCAGTGAGGATCCACTTGTCTCCTCCTTCCCCCAACTGGCCCTCAGCCCTCGGGGAAATGATATAATGAGGATCTCTATGCCTCCATTCTGTCTCATTTCAATTGTAAACGCCGCTCGCGCACACCCTGCACTTTGGACCAGTGATGGCTGCATTATGGGCCGCGTTCTGAGTATGACAGTTCATCATTGTCCGCGCGGTGTGCCACTTCGCTTCTCTCCGCTGTCTCCTCGCGGTGTACATCAGCGGGGGCACTTTTATTTTATTTCATTTAATTTAATTCTATTTTATTTTATTTAGCTCGTGCCTCTCCGAGGGAGCTTTCTTAAATCATTGATTCTTCCTTTCGTATAATATAGTTGTCACCGCAGACTTGCGTCTTTAACGTATCATCGTGTACATAGTGCATTGTGTAAGTGCATAATTGCACGATAGCTAATGGTGTCTTTAAACTATAGCTGCTCCTCCACGACGCCACACCGGGAACCCCTTTCTATAAATATCTTCGGACAAATGTGCGAGGACTGTTGTGTTAACAGGAGTCGGATCTTAATGCATTCTGTAGCAATTAGTAAAAACAAGGTCAGCCGGTGAATGACAAGGCGGGTTAAAGGTCAAGTCACATCTGAGGCGAGGAGCGTCGGCAAGCTCCCAATTTACACACACTGGCCCAACCTATTAGCCCTAATATTGACAAATGCATAACAGCAGTGTCAAGTGCTCAGGGGTGATCTACTTTTTCCTGATGCGGGGCGTCCCTCGAGTGCGTCGCGGAAACATATTCTCTTCAAACAATCCCAATGACAGCCAAATAGCCTGCTTGTCGCTTGTAAAAAACCTTCTAATGATGTGTGTCGAGGGAGCGCCCTGCCTCCTTGTAGCAGACGACTCCCCTGTGTACGAGGAGGGAAAAGCAGGGGGGAAAAAATAATAATGTTTCCCAAATCATTCTTCCTCGCGAAGAAGAAACCAAACGACGACAGAGCGGCATCCAAACAAACCTTCTCTTCCCTCCCGATGCTCCCAACACATCTTCTGTCGCTTTCTCTCTCTCTCTCTCTCTCTCTCCCTCTCTCTCCCTGCTTCTCCTGATCTGCAAAGTCAACATTCATTATAATAACCATTAAATTTCCATTTTCTAACAGTTTCTGCCCCCTATGCATAGACCCGAATTTCTCTTGGTAAGAATTGGACACGATAGGTACATGTGGGGGGTGGGGGGTTGGGGAAGGGGGCCTTCCTGCTGCCTCTGCATCAAAATGTAACACCCAAAGCAGCGACGGCTCCCCCCTGCATACATTTTGGGTTCCCCTCCACGCGACTCAGGCATCTCGTATTCTAATGAGAGCAGAAGTGATAGCGGATGGTTGGATGTTTGGATGTCTGTGGCTTTAATATGTTCTCCGCGAAAATATTGGGGGAAACAGTATAACACACAAAATCATATCCATATCCCGCTAATGCAATGACGTGTTCAAGATGGCACTGTCTGCTGCCATCAGTCTGCATCAACCTTTTTCTAAACTCTACCATGTGAGTGGATGAGGAGGATTACCACGTACCGCGTTATGACATTATATTCCAACTACATTTTCATTTGTTTGCATTTATTCAGGTCAGGTTATTTTAATTGTATAATACTCATGAAATACAACTACTCTATCTGAATCCCCCTTTCCAAAGAATAACAATGCACTGAACTAACCCCCGGTTTAAGATAGTGAATACCTTAACGTTGTGATCCATTCAGGATTCCTATAAAAACAATAATTTCACGAGCAATGGACCGGTTAACGAGATCATTGGAGAAGCATGGATAATACGCGCCTTGATCCGGGACGGTTCATTGTCAGATCACAAAAGCCTTTATTAAAAAGCATATCTTTTTCATGTTCACTGAACGGATGACAGGACAGCCAATGAGAGAGCGGGAGGCCCCGGTGTCTTAATGCCAAGAAAGAGGGAGCGCTAACGGGCCCTGATTAGCTCCGTTTATCTCTAATTAATTACCTTTACCTAATTAGATGCCCTGTTTCAGCGAGACACGGAGTCAAGTAGACTAGATTATTAGCGTGCTCATTGGGCCTTTTACAGAGGGCTGAAATTAATGTTACGTGCAAAAGAATCCGCCGTTTTAATTGCACAGGTGTTGCCGTATGGCATCGCTTCATCATCCACCGCAGCTCCCCGAGATTATTAGCAGGGTTTGGAACAAAGGGACTATTCTGTGTGAACTGCACCTTGGCAACAGCTCATTAGTTAGACTTGTTATTGTATTATTTATTACATTTGGCCTTCCCCCATTACCCAGATTGATTCATAAACCCTAGTTTATTTTTTTCAACACTTCTTCTCTCTCTGTTATTTCAGCCAGTTAGTGAGTCTAATCTCGGAGCCTTGTTTTTATAGAGCACCACTAGCGATAAAGGAGGCAATGGACGTGATTTTTTTATTTTTTATTTCTCCATTGAATGAAGTCAATGGCATTTCTTTATTTGTTTTATAAATAAAAAGGAAGAATACACAATACATATTCAGACAGCATCCCTTCGTACGTGAGTTGCTACATTCTCTCTAACAACAAAAACACTTTTTGAATCCCCAATCTAGTATATCCATGGTATCCATGTAAACCTGTAAAATGTACCACTCTCAGAAACACTTGATAATGTTCTTATGACATCATAATTCAAATAAAAATATTACGTTGTCTGTTTACCCTCCGATGTTTACAAGCATTAGAAATGTAAACAAACAGTGTACTGCCCCAGAACATTTAAGACTATGGATGCCTACTGTATATAGGTCATCCAATGAGAAGATGCCTGTAATCTGTTTTTTTGATGGTCTATATTTTAATTACAGATTGGGTTTTTTAAGGTAAAATTTGGTTCATGAAATAAATGCTAGAAAACACATGTTCTCCAGAGGCTTTAATCTACTAATTGAAAATATATACCTTATAGTATACTGTACTTATACTAATACATTATACTGTACTTTTACTAATACCGTATACTGTACTTATACTAATACCTTATACTGTACTTATACTAATACATTATACTGTACTTATACTAATACATCATACTGTACGTATACTAATACCTACAGTACTTATACTAATACATTATACTGTACTTTTACTAATACCGTATACTGTACTTATACTAATACATTATACTGTACTTATTCTAATACATTATACTGTACTTATACTAATACATCATACTGTACTTATACTAATACCTACGGTACTTATACTAATACATTATACTGTACTTATACTAATACATTATACTGTACTTATACTAATACCGTATACTGTACTTATACTAATACATTATACTGTACTTATCCTAATACATTATACTATAATTATACTAATACCTTATACTGTACTTATACTAATACCTTATACTGTACTTATACTAATACCTTATACTGTAATTATACTAATACCGTATACTGTACTTATACTAATACATTATACTGTACTTATACTAATGCATTATACTGTACTTGTACTAACACCTTATACTGTAATTATACTAATACATCATACTATACTTATACTAATACCTTATACTGTAATTATACTAATACCTTATACTGTACTTATACTAATACTTTATACTGTGCTTGTACTAATACATTATACTGTACTTATACTAATACCTTATACTATACTTATACTAATACCTTATACTGTAATTATACTAATACATTATACTGTACTTATACTAATACTGTATACTGTACTTATACTAATACATTATACTGTACTTGTACTAACACCTTATACTGTAATTATACTAATACATCATACTGTACTTATACTAATACATTATACTGTAATTATACTAATACCTTATACTGTACTTATACTAATACCTTATACTGTACTTGTACTAATACCTTATACTGTACTTGTACTAATACCTTATACTGTACTTGTACTAATACCTTATACTGTACTTATACTAATACTGAACCCAGGAACGGAGGCTGTTTGGGTCGATGAAATTTAAATGTGAAATTGTACATTTTGAAATCAGCATACTTATGCATACAGAAATGTGCAGTCTAGTTTGCAGTGCATATGCTTTTAATTCTGTGTATCAACAAGGACGTACCAATAAATATGCACAATCAATACCGTTTTCACAGGCTGTCCTTGATGAAGGCTGGTCTTGGGCTGTTGGACTAATGAACCAGCCAAAGAAAGAACAGGCTTTTCATTTCTGTTGCTAAGAGCCTTAGCTTGTTTTCCCTCCGTTTTGACAGTTTTCACATTGTTCTGTTTTTGCTCATTATGCCCGTTTGGTAAATTGGTCCTTTTGTGAGTCTGAAGTTCTAATTAATAGGTTTACACTATACTGTACATGCCCTTTAAAGATGCTTACTGTATTGCAATAATTACCATAAAATATATTAAGCCGTGATAAAGGCTAGTGGTGACAAACATGAGTTGGATTCAAGGAATTCAACCAACAATGTTTACACTGTATTACCTGAGGTTGTTTTTTTCTTAAGTTTCTTATCTTTGATAAAAATGGTAATTAAGCCTCAACAGTGAAAATGTTTAAAATGATGTAAACCCGTTATTTTCTTGCCAATACTGATCCAATTGTGATCCAATGAAATGCTAGCAAATGAAAACACGCAATTCTGAGAATTGGTCATTAAAATGATCTGTTGTAGATTTCCCAAAAAACACAACACTAAGGTTATAATATACGTCCTATTGTTTTTGACAAACAGGGCCCTGGCTAGTATACTGTGAACGAAGACAATAAACCATTCACACAATAACAAAGGAACGATATGAGAACATTGTAACCATTTAAAGTAGGGATGCCCCGATCAGGTTTTTTGCCACCGATACCGATCACCGATCGTCTTGAGCCATATCGGCCGATACCGATCTGATACCGATCGTTTTTGATTTAAAAAATTTTTATTAAAAAAGTATTTTATGTCATTTATTTAATTTTTTTATAAAATATATATATTATATAATTAGACTTGTACATAGTTGTATTATCTGCGAGACAACGGCACCACGCAACAAGTCAAAATGCTCGCTATCTGCAAACAGCTCCACTGTCTGTGTGTACTCGAGTAGCCTCCAGCTACGGCCAGGATTCTCCAGCGCTGCAGCTGGACCCTATTGGTATCAATCACATTCAGCGTGCCCTCAGCTCGAATACGCATCGAATCAATGTTATAAGACATTGATATCAGGAGCTATCTGTAGCTACTGCTAGCCGGCTAGATAACGTTAAGACAACGCCTCAGTGAACTATTTAGTTTAGAGCTAACGTGAGCTAACGTGAGCTACCGAGTCAACGGCGGTAACTTATCATGCACTCGACTATTGCTGGAGCATTTGTTGATATCAGCAGCTATCAGTAGCTAGCCAGCTAGATAACGTTAGACAATGCCTCATGTAGTCACTGGGTCATTTAGTTTAAACAGTAACGTTAGCTCGGTAGGTAGCCAACGTTAGCTCACGTCGCATGCACCAGACTATAGCAGACTGCGAGGCATAGCCTCTTGTTTACACGAGTGCAGGAGGGGCTGGGGAGGAGGAGTCCGTATGCTGCAGGCAGCTGTGTGTCTGAGAGAGATCTGCAGTGAGATCTCCACTAAGAATTGGATCATGTTTTTCGATCGGTTTTGACGATCGGCGAAAATAAAGCATTATCACCGATCACCGATCTCATATTTATACTGAATATCGGCCGATACCGATCGCTGGCCGATCGATCGGTGCATCCCTAATTTAAAGACTATTTCTTATACTAATACATTATAGTGTATTTATAATAATACCTCATACTGTACTTATACTAGTACTTGATGTACTTATACTAATACCTCATACTGTACTTATACTAATACCTCATACTGTACTTATACTAATACTTGTCTGAACCCAGGAATGGAGGCTGTTTGGGTCAATGAAATTTAAATGTGAAATTTAACATTTTTAAATCAGCATACTGTCATATCTACTATATGTCCTATTGTTTTTGAGAAACAAGGCCCTGGCTAGTCTACTGTGAATGAAGACAATAAGCCATTCACACAATAACCAAGGAACGATATGAGAACATGTATCCATTTAAAAACGATTTATCTCGATGCGCCAACGGTTTATCAAGCTTTTAAATGTAAACAAAACGTCTGGAGAAATATGACCCGTGAAGGTGGTGGCTGCAGTACGAGTGAGAGGTACGGAGAACACAGAGGATGAGGATAATTAGTGTTGAGTGACAGAGATACACAGGTCCACCCACTGACACAAAGAAAGATAGCCTTGACTGACAGCGGCCGCTGGAGGTAAAGAAAAACAGTTAGGGTCTTTTTAGATTTGACTGCCGGGGTCTCTCTCTCTCTCTCTCTCTCTCTCTCTCTCTCTCTCTCTCTCTCTCTCTCTCTCTCTCTCTCTCTCTCTCTCTCTCTCTCTCTACTCATCGCCCCGCGTCACTCCTCTCCTCACTCCCCTCCTCACGGTTCTTTTTCTCGTCTTCTCATCCAATCTCACGTCTTGTTGTTCTGGGGGAAAGAGCGAGGCTGACAGCTTGAGGAAGTTTGATGTCCTGGCAAAGACGTAGATAATGCAGTGAAGTGAGGGGGTTGCAGAGAGAGAGAGAGAGAGAGCCTGAGGGAAAGCGGTCTACTGGACATGCATATGGTTCCTCCCTGGTTTCCTCCTCCTCCTCCTCCTCCTCCTCCTCCTCCTCCTCCTTCCTCCTCACCATTTACATGCAACCCTCTCTCGTGGCACCTTTGCCAATAAGGATGGGCAAGACAGCTGTAACCAACCATGTTCAAGGCCACTGACCTGGAAACGTGGTCCAACCTAACAAACCCACTCACTGTAGCCCTTCGCTGGAACCGCGTGGCCGGGAGAATGTGAATCCCCCCCTCCCGCCACATTGCACATCGCCTCCCCTCCCTAGCAATCAACTTACTGTCAGTGCAGTTGTCGTCCTGGAGTACACATGGAATTGCTCTAATCTAAACGTGCATGACAGGGCAGAGGAAAACGTCTGTATCGCACAGTGGACTGCGCTACGTTAACTGATTTGAGAGTTTTGTGTCAAACTGTTCCGAACGCTGCAGATAGCACAGTCAATCTAGAAGTCTTTGTAGGAATGCTTGCTTTTTAAGTGGCCCGTAATTGTCTTTAGCCGGCTGTGATTGATACATTAAGGTTACCGTGACACTAAAATATCTCCCCCCCCCCCCCCCCCCTTACCACCATCTTTTGTTCCCTCATCCATTGACAAATGCTTTATTTCATCACTCGTCTGTTGGATATCACAGGATGTGACAACGCCTTAACAAGGACCACTTCACATTTACTCAACGATAGCCACTTCAAGAGCTCCGAAAATTCCCTCTCCGATGGGACGCCGCGTTTGTTCAATGGATCAGAATGAGTGAAATTAACAAAAATGATGTGACACTATCTGTCACCGGCCATTACAAATCAATGGCGCTCTCCTCCACCCGCTCTGCATAATTCCCAAATGGCTTCCGTTTTCTTGAAACTACAGCAGGTATTTTAAATGATGTGATGAAAAGCTCATCGCGTGTCGAGCGTGAAATATGAGGGACATGTGACGACTACAACGTGACCCCCCCCCCCCCCCCCCGCCCATCTCAGAAGCTGTTTGGAAAAGACAATAAAAGAAAAATCAAGCATCATTCGGTGATATGCAGATGTGCTTTAAACTGATGCATCTTCTACTTGTGTCACGTTTAGAGACAATTACGAGTCCATTGATGTACGACGGAAGGGACGGCGGGAACTGTTCCTTTTAGACGTTTTAAGCCGTTTCAAGTGCGGCGACAACGTCTCCCACATCGAGGAAGAGAAGAGGACGCGCTCCATTGATAACCGTACAGTGATAGACACTTTGCACTGACTTGTCGTACACACCCGTGTAATAACAACCCTACCACGCCTGCTGGAACAGGTGAAGGTGACCTAAATATGTTCCTATAACACCAATTGATGTCGTGTCCCCTTTAATTCTATTATTATACATGTATACTGTACATATACACATACGATATAACATGACACTGATGTACAACGTGGAAGCCGGGGAGGAGGAGGAGGAGGACGGAGGAGGAGGTGTTTGATCCGCGCCGGATAGATAGATAGGTACGTACGTATAGACGTGCGGCCCAACTTCCCTCACACCGATGAAAAGTCGGACGAGGGCTCCTCTGCGAGACAAAGGTCACCCGACCAAGAGCACGGAGAGTACATCCTCTTAAGTTGCCACCCCCATTTCTTTTTAGAAGTGCGGGTGAAGGGTGTGGGTGGAGCATAGGGGGGTGGGTGTCTCTCTCTCTCCCTCTCTCTCTCACTGACATACTCCCACTGCACTGCTGTCCTCAGCATCTCCGTGGGGCGGTTGACTAATTGCCCCCGTAAATCACTGTGCGGGCCGCGTGCTCCTCCGTTTATTTCTCCTGACAGTAATTTAGTGCTTGCTCTTTTACACACTTGTCACGGCGTGTTTTTCCTCACATTAGAGGCCGGTGGAAAAAGGACGGTAATTAACGGCGCGACGCGGCACACTCACCATGGCTCTTTCATCATGGTGTGATAATTGTGCTCCTTGTCTGTCACGGTAACCTCTCAGTTTCCCCCGGAAAACCCGCTTGCCGCGCTATTTGTCAACCCTGAGAAATGCGAAGATTCCCGGGGCCCGGCTGCGCATATTCCGCGGCTCGCCCCGCACCACTATAGTCCTCCTCCTCCGCCTATTTGTACCGAGGCTGGGTCATTTATATCGCCCGGGAACACGTTGTCAGAAATATTAGCCTTATCCTGCAACACGGCACAAGATAAAAGATACATGGTAAACACACCTGAATGCTTGATAGCTGAGGACCCACCCCCCCCTTTTTTTGGTCCTTAAGGGGGTTGGTGGAGGGGTGGGGGGTCGGGGGTGGGGGCGTCGTCGAAAAAAGAGCTGGCAAAGAAGCCCTAATAAACAGCCCCCTGCATTCATAGTGCTGAAATGCAAAAGCCCGGACGGTGGGGATGCGGAGAACAGCTGAGACCAGAGAAAAAAATCCATTCACCGAACTAATCTATTTACAGGCAAAGCCCAATTCTCTCATCTCTTTAGAAGTTACGGTGGGATAATACAGTGTGCAGGTATCCGCTCGCACGGCTTGTCATACGGTATGCTATTTTTACCAGCTGTGGGCAGGTGATTCACTGTCTACCTTGTTATCCTCTGCTGTTCCAGGCTGGAGATGCACAGTATCCATCACCCATAACCTGCACCCCAGAGGTTAAGTCATCAATAACTTTGCAGCGGAAAATATTGCAGGGGACTCTGGGTTTGCGTATAAGGTCCTTTGACTGGCTGTCCGCGTTCCCTCTCCATGTCCCCCTGCTCCCCGTGCTCCCCCCCCCCCCCCCCCCCCCACACACACACACCCACCCCCCCCCCCCACCCCCACCAGCCCACTCCTGAGTCCTCTCGGATTTTTTAATATCTTTATTCTCCTGTCACAGACAGGGGCTAATGGGATGTGTGGTCAAGATTTCAGGATCCATCACTGACTCGCTGAAGAATTAGCATGGGCCCCATGCATCACCTGCCAGAGCTGTCAGGCCTGCCGCCTTGCGCGCTTCATTATAGCCCTGGCACCACGCCGCCTGTCTCTCCCCTCTGAGCTCCCTTCTCCCCGGGCCAGGAACCGCAGCTGAAGGAAAGGGCCCCGCCACGCCCCTCCGTGTCAGACCCCGTCGCTAGCCGCTAAATTAGGAAACGCCGGGCACTCTTTTAGAAATTAGGCAACGGAGAGGGCACACACCTTCCTCTCTCCGCCCAAGGAGCGCTCCGCCAGACAAGCGACTCTCCCTCCCTCCTCTTATCCTCTCACTCCTCCTCCTCTCCCTGACATAGCTTCTTCTTTTTTTTAAGTGAGTGTTTCTTTCCATCAGCGAACGAGTGTCTTTAAAAACTATTAGGGTAATTAAGCTGCGTTTGGCCCCTGTTGTGCTTAGAGGAACTATTTGATTACTCATGTCCCCCCCCCCCCTCTCTCTGCTTGTGAGTAGGGGGTATTGGCTCTAATTTTTTGGTGGCTGCTGACCCCCATGTGCCTCGTTCAGAAGCCCGGGCCCAGAAGAGCCCCTCGAGAGCCATTCTTCCTGTCTCCTCCACGGCACAGATTAGACCGGCGGTGCTAAGAAGGTCACGAGGAAAATGAAGAGAGCAAAGCAGGACTACAGCTGGGGACCGCGGCCCCCCGCTCCCTTCCCTCTCCCCTCTTATTAGCAAATCAAAGCTGCCTCCAGAAAGATTCACACTCCTCACCTGATTTTGTCCTTTTCCACTAATCACATAGCCACTTTGCCTTGACTGACAGTTTTTTTTATAATTGGCCCATGATCTGGCGAGGATCTAATAACCAGAAAATCCCCTCTGAGGGTCTACTGGGCTTGGGCGACCTGTCTACACCCCCCCCCCCCCCTCCTCCCTCCCCCCTCCCCCCTCCCCAACACACCATCTGCAAAGGGCCGTTGCCATGCCATGCTGTTTGTGCACGGCAGCGGCAAGCTAATCTTAACGTTCAATAATGGTGTGAATATTCAATGAGCAGCGCCTTACTGTTCATTTGCCAGAGTATCAAAGCCTAATTACTGTTCATTTTAATGCTCTGGAGAAAAGGGAGGAGAGTCAAGGCAGGGTTAGAGGAAGACGCCCTCAAGAGATCAGTCAGTCGGTCTTTATCCGTCTCTGTCTCTCTCTCTGTCTCTGTCTCTCTCCCTCCCTCTCTCCCCCCCCCCCCTCTCCCTCTCTCTCCCCCCTCTCTCTCTCTCTCTCTCTCTATCTCTCTCTCTCTCTCCCCCCCCCCCCCTCTCTCTCTCTCTCTAATACAGCAGCTTTATTGTCTATGTACGTAACGCGTGTGAGCGGGTGCACGGTGCATGTCTGTGTCTATGTATGTGTGTGTGTGTGTGTGTGTGTGTGTGTGTGTGTGTGTGTGTGTGTGTGTGTGTGTGTGTGTGTGTGTGTGTGTGTGTGTGTGTGTGTGTGTGTGTGTGTGTGTGTGTGTGTGTGTGTGTGTGTGTGTGTGTGTGTGTGTGTGTGTGTGTGTGTGTGTGTGTGTGTGTTTGTGAGTGTGTACATCCGCGAAGTAATTGTAGTACGTCTTTGTGTGTCTGTGTGTTTTATTGTGCGAGCAAACATTCAAAAAAATGCCTTCAAAGAAACACGTTAATCAATCTCGGAGACAGCTTAGAGAGGAGGGAAAAGAGGAGAGGAGACGCGCGAGGAGCACGAGAGGAGAAGCAAGAGACAGGGTCCACGATGCCGGTCTTCTTTGTCTTTTTAATGTGTTTTGGGTAAACATCAGACAAGTGAAGGGTGGAGGGGACCGCCGTCATATCTTCCTTCTTTCACCAGAAGAAGAAAGCGCTTTTTTCCCCTCTCTCTCTCTCTCTCTCTCCCTATCTCACCTAATCCTGACAGAAGCCACCACGATCACTATCTGCCACCCGTTTGACAGTTTCTGTCACCAATTAGCAGCTAAATCGGCATCACCCCAAACAAGAAAACGAAGCAATTTATATGTCTATTATTTAGCGCTTGTCTAGGTGGAGGTTTTCTCTCTCTCTCTCTCTCTCTCTCTCTCCCTTCACAGTTTTTTCTATCCCTTCCGCGTGGAAAACACTCAACTGCGGTGGATTGGGCTCCTCAGCGGCCTGGTCTGCGGGCTCCCCGCAGTATAGAGCAGGAGGGCCCCTGTGGGCGGCGGGGGGGGGGGGGAATAAACCCTGTCTTCCCCTATCAGGAAGTTTGTCTTGTGAATTTTCTTGTGAATTCCTCCGCGCAGCAAAAACAAATTTTTGTACACGCCACCGACGACGACCCCCCCTTTTAATGAGGCAACGCCAAGCTGTTAGCCGCCTTTCCCCGCGATAGGATGCTAAATGAAAAGCTGCACGCGCCGCGCGCCGTTTGTTATCATTCAATCTGCTTGAGACGGCAAACCGGTCATTATCCGCCCATTATTTCCCTTGATTTACAATCGCCGTGGCTTGTTCTCACCCTCGGTGGGCCGGGCGGGAACCAGCTTGGAAATTAGCATTTTACACGATCCGGCTGAGCAGCTTATTAGATCTCTGGATATTTATTTTCCACTTAAACCGATGTTTGATTACACTTTAATAAAGAACAGGGGGAGACCACTGAGCAGGCTGTGTGGCTGACTAATCCTGCCCAGTGGTTTCTTTGGGATTCTATTTTATGTTTGTTGTAATGAAACAAGAGGGACAAAAGATGAGGAAGCTTAAAGGCGGGTGATAACAGAGACTCGGGCTGAAGATGATTTGCAGGACAGGGAACACCGGGATAGAGAGGGGAAACCCCCATAAGAAATCATCTCCGGTCCCTCAACGCGACTAAACTATTCTTGTGAGGCAAAAGACAATCATACGGGATAAGGAGGAGATGCAGGAAGTCCAGATCAGATCACAATAGTACTTGAGGATCTGAGGTAACGACCAGGGGACAGGTTGAGCTGTGGGTCGCAGCGGCAGATAAAGTAAAGGCCACTATCTAGCAGCGGACCGGGGGTTAGGGTGTTGGTCCTGGGGGGTCCGGGGGTCCTGGGGTGGGGGGGTGGTAGTGGGGGAGGAAATGTCTTTTGTGGTGTCTTTTGTGGTGTCTGTAATAGTACAAGTTGGTTTTTATGTTTTGTATTTATTATTTGTAATATTGCTAATGTCATTATTGTTGCTATTATTATTGTTGTGGTACTGTGTGGTCTTGTTATTATTATTATTATTATTATTATTATTATTATTATTATTATTATTATTATTATTATTATTATTATTATTATTATTATTATTATTATTACTACTGTATTATGTTGCCTTGTTTTATGTTTAAAATGGAAAAATAAAAGAATATTAATAAAAGGGGACAGGTTGAGCCCACTGAGCATCCACCTCATAACACGTGCCATGATCTACGAGTGTGGCCAACAGTCAAAGCCCAAGACAAACCAAGACTGGGCCTCAGTAAGTCTGTGTTAACATAACCAAAAGGCGATCTAAATGATGCTGACATATATGTTGAGTCTTATCGAAGTTATCGAGGACTATAGGGTTGGGTACCGTTCACATTTGAACCTATAGTATAGGCCTACCGGTACCACTACCAGTTCCTGGAATTCGGTATCGGTACTTTTTTTCTGTACTTAGCTCTCTCTAGAATAACAAATAATTGTATTTCAGTTGTAAAAAATAAGTCCAAACTTCTCAAAATAAATCGCATGATCATGTATTGGGTTTTAAAATATTTAAATATAAATGATCAATTATCAATTATCTGGCCAATCCTCAGTAAATATTATCAAACTCCTCTGACCTCGTCTGGGCTTTCCAAAGACCCAAGAGATGGGACAGTAAAATATATATATATTTGTGGAAAATGCTCCCCCTTGAGTATATTACACTCTTGTACATACATACTAAACTTGTATCAAGGTACCGATATTTGGTACAGATTGATCTAGCGTGAATCTGTACTCAGTAGTACCAATGTAATTCGGTCAGTACCCTTAAAATTACAGAGTTCGGTACCTACTGTAACCCTATCCAGGAGCAATACCAAAATACTGGGGGAAATCTTTTAGATTATTACGTCAAAGATCTTCACTCATTTTTCTGTGAACCTAGAAGGAACAATGGCGAGACTGCATCTCGTGATTTCACGTAATGTTTTGAAAGAGATTATTTTGTTAGTTTTGGACTGAGATACAAAATTGTATTAAAGACAGAGATAAATTCAGTCAGAGTTCAAGACCTTGTCCAAGTCTTTCAAAACATGAACCTCAGATTGACCCCGAAAACCAATGACTGGACTCTCAAGAGCCACCTCTTCCTCTGAACACAACTTAAAACCCTGCTGCTTTCCTTTTAGTCTGTGAATATATTCATGCTGTGGGGAAAGACAATGCTTCCTGCCAGACAGGAAATGTGGGACGTTAAAACAAACGAGCGTGTCAGTCAAAGCAGAAATGGAAGAAATGCAGAGTACAGGCTGTCATTGATTATGGACATTCGCTTTAAGCCGAGTGATGTTGCACTTGAGTTAATCAATATTTGCCTTAAGAAGCCATTTGTAACCTAGTGACATTTGATGAATATGCTCCAATATAGTCTGTATCTCTAGTGTACAGCAAAAGGTCATGATCTATGACGGGTAACACAAATAAATAAATAAATAAGTAAAGCACGCCTTGGTTTGCTTCACATCATTTTGACATAATATTCTTGAAGAGTTTAAATTGTAAATGGAAAATAATCTTTCTGGAACTTTCTTAACCCACTAGAAATAGAATGTTTTTCACCAATGTTTTATATGACCAATGTAAATAAGAAACATTTTTACAGACACTAAATACAGCTGAGCAAATACAATTAAAAACTCATTTATCTATCGTCTACGTCTAGTGTTGAGCTCAGTCAACAAACTATGCTAACTTGTCTCCAATTAATTAATTTAATTAATATATTTATTTATATATTAATTAATTCATATACTTATTTTAATTTTGGTGGTTGCATTATTAATCTGTTTACCTTTCAAGTATTGGGCAAACAAAGTTGTAGCATGTGATACAGACAACAATTGTTACATACAGTAGACCTGGGGAAAGCATGTGACAGTTTTAAGACCTGCCTGGTTCTGGACAAATCTTTGCCTATGGTTTCTCAAGATAGAGGGTTTATATGGCTCTACTTATTCAATTGGCCTGACATTTGGCAGGAGCAGAGTTTAGCATAATTAAATTAATGAAATTAGTATTTGCTAAACAAATTTAAAAAGGGATGATCATGAGACTGTGTACCTAATGCAAAACTACCAGGAAAGGGTTAATTGCATTTGAAGACCAGTCGCGAGCGAACGATGCAGAGCTGAGAGAATGACGTCATGAAACCAAAATAAAATAGTCAAAACAACAGACATAATACACTATTGGAATTATAAACCCATGATTACCTGACTCGTTTGTTTTGTAGTTCTGTTCTTGTGTTTTTAATGTTTTATTGATGGCTAAAATTAAAACAAAGGTAATCAACAAGAATGTAAAGGGATATCAATGTCAGAGTTGAGCTCTTGTGATTGATCGAAGATCAGCGAGGCTTTGCTTATGGAAACAAGTAAAGATTACAATATAAAAAAAATATATATATATCTCAAAGATAACATTTAAAAAATAAAAGTAGTAAGGTTGTAACAGTATAAGAATAAAATAATCGACCTCCATCAAAGATTATGAACCTACACAATACGGTTTGGCTGTAATACTTATTTGATCTTCAATGGGCTACAATGGGAGACAATCACAGGTGGAACCTCACTCCCAAGGTCTATTCTAGGCCTATTCCCTATACTATCTAAGCAATAACTAGTGCAAACGGAAAAAAGGTTATAACGGCAAAGCAAGGAACAGCAAGTGTTTCTGATACCTTCCAGAAGTAAACTTTTGGACTTGACATTTAACTCCACAAAGATAAGACTATATTATAAATCCATGTTTATCCCCACGCTGGCCAACATAATTCCCTTCTCCCACCTCCTGGTAAGCATCTCTGAGGCTTGTTGTCCACGGAGCAGCGTGTAGAGGTCAGAGAGAGAGAGAGAGAGAGAATTTAGAGGTGAGCCCTTGGCCTGGAGTGCCCCCTTATTTAAGACGATCGACAAAATCAATAAAGTGAAGTATGTTTCCTCGCTCCTTTGGCTTCGTCCCTTCTCCTGAAGCATTCTCTCAAGAAACCTACTCCAGCTGAGCTCCATTACTGCGGCCCTTCCCCCCAGTGTATACATCCTCAAGCTAGTACAAACTTCACCAGCTCAAATTGTGTTGTGGTGTTCCCTGAATAGTTAACACGGCGTTAGCGTGGAAAAAAACTGAGAAACCGTCTTCTTAAAGAGCTGCTGCTTTTTTTCTTCTTTTTTTTTGCAATACTAAATATACTGGATCACCTTGGAAGTTTGGAATTTCTTCTTCTGTAAAGTTCCATCTTTCTAACACCTCTTAACAGTAACACTTCCGTTTATGGGGCACAATGTGTGATACTAAATCCAAATTCTACAATGGCATGCAAATATCTTGATTCTGATTGGCTGAAACAGTCAAGTTAGCCGTTGTTATTTCGTATAACACACTCCACGTGACCCCAGATCCCTCCCACAACCGAATTACTTTTTCTGAATGAGTCCGGCACGTTGGAAGGGGGGGTGTGGCAGCTTCAGTTACTGCACAAAAGTAAAACTGTATTTTTATATACTGTAACATATATATATAATATAAGTTATATGTTTATCCTGCTCAAAGCACTTGACTTCACCATTACACAGACACACTTGTAAATACGTAAATTCTTGTTAGATTGCCCGACTGTATTATTTTCCTCGCTGTGTGAAAAACTACAGAACTTTGCATCTGAGGGGAGTGGCCACTGGCTGAGTGCTCTCTGTCTCGGGTGCCGGAGAGGAGAAGCACAGACAACATGAGAGAGGAGAGATGAGACGCACCTAAATCCATTGCAGGGTGAAAATTTGCCGCAAAACATTAATATCTTTGGAACCGTGTGTGTTAAATTGTATCTGAATCGGGAGATGATCTTCTCTCGTCACAATTGAAATTGTATTTCTCCTCAGTCTCATTGAATAATATACACGCTCCGAAAGTCTGTAAACTTGTGCATAACGGAGTGTGGCTCTATAGCAGAGGTCCCAAACCATTAGTTCGTTACACATATGTTGGATTATGTAATTGGTTTGTCATAATAACAATAATAAATTGCGGGATTTATATGAAGTTTGTTGTTAGATGACATGCTTTGTAGCACCTCCCTCTGCTTCTAGACACGGAGGCAACTTTTCTTCTTTTTTTTTACCTACTTTTTCTGTGGATGGTTTTGTGAATAAATCTCCATTATGCTTCAATTACTGTGTGTTTATTGTATAGCAATAAGGTTGGGTGAATTCGGCCATTGTATAAAAGCATTACATCACTTGAAGTCATGTGTTATACGAATTAGATCATGCCTAGGGGGGTCTAGGGGGGGGCTCCGTCGCATGATGTAATGCTTAATTGAACTCTGCGAATGGAAAGAGAAGATTTGGCCTGATCCATAGATGTGCGACTTGGCTATAATAAGGTCATTTATAGGCCTGATATTCTATATTCTATAATAATATTTCAAATGTCATGTGTCCGGATGTCAAAACCTTCTGTTTAATCATCTTCCCTTTATTAACTTGCTTAGATTTTTTTGTACATGTGATCTCAAGAAGGTGCTGAACGAGCTTAAAGTGGAAATGAAGCAGTGAGCATAAATACATATTCATAGCATCACATTAGTATTTAGATAAGCCACAGAAGAAGTCACGTTATAAAAATAAGCAGTTTCTAAGAAAAAACGATTTGTTGTGTACATTTCTGAAGCATTTAGCATTATGGGCGCGGCCATTTTGTTGCTGACGTCATACCGTGGCTTGGGTGTATACACTCTGGTTAGCTGCCTATATTGAATGGGTCGGTCAGCAAATAAAATGTTGCCTACAAAACAACGGGACCGCGGTGGTTCTGTTTGTATTGCTCCTGGCTGTTCAAACTAATTTTACCATGTGAGAGAGAGGAAAGTTGGTTAATTTCCACAAACTACCAGTGAAAAAAACAGTGTTGACATGTTGGCTCGGGCTGCCTGCACCCAGACGGCGCGACCAGCCTGTTGTACAGGGAAGGAGGATCTGCAGCGAACACTTCATTGCCTCGGATTATGTTGTTGGGGTGGGATGTTTGTCCAGAAGACCACTAATCAGCTGAAGCCGGACGCGGTTCCCTCGGTCTTCGACAGACAGACCGGCGTTAGCTCTCGGGGCCCGGCGTTAGCTCTCGCTAGCTAGCGTTAGCAACCGGAGCGTCGCGGAGCATTCAGCCTGCTGGCTACACAGCTTGTGTAGCCAGCAGGCTGAATGCTCCGCGACGCTGGTTGAAGTGGGTCTAGGTAGCCAGCAGGCTGAATGCTCCGCGACGCTGGTTGAAGTGGGTCTAGGTAGCCAGCAGGCTGAATGCTCCGCGACGCTCCGGTTGCTAACGCTAGCTAGCGAGAGCTAACGCCTGGCCCCGGCTGGTGCCAACTAGCTCCCGAGAGCTAACGCCGGTCTGTCTGTCGAAGACCGAGGGAACCGCGTCCGGCTTCAGCTGATTAGTGGTCTTCTGGACAAACATCCCACCCCAACAACATAATCCGAGGCAATGAAGTGTTCGCTGCAGATCCTCCTTCCCTGTACAACAGGCTGGTCGCGCCGTCTGGGTGCAGGCAGCCCGAGCCAACATGTAAACAACACTGTTTTTTTCACTGGTAGTTTGTGGAAATTAACCAACTTTCCTCTCTCTCACATGGTAAAATTAGTTTGAACAGCCAGGAGCAATACAAACAGAACCACCGCGGTCCCGTTGTTTTGTAGGCAACATTTTATTTGCTGACCGACCCATTCAATATAGGCAGCTAACCAGAGTGTATACACCCAAGCCACGGTATGACGTCAGCCATGACGTCAGCAACAAAATGGCGGCGCCCATGTTGAAAACAGGGATATTATATTATATTTTTCAGACAAATAAGATAGATTTCACATTTGATTATAGAACCCTGTCTTACACAAGGTACACAACAAACAAACTAGGATCACATTGCTCACTGCTTCATCTCCACTTTAATGGCAGTTTTTCATGTCTGGTCATCTTTAGCATAGTGTTATTCACCGTCAAAGATGCAAAGAAAAATCATAATTTATATTCTCCTTTGTTTCATCACAATTGACTCAAGCCTAGTAACACTGTAACAGACACAATATTTCTGACACTGGGAATACATTCCCTGAGATTCATAGATGTCCCTAGATACCAGGAACATGCAAATGGGCCTTGTAGAAGTGGAGCAATCTTCCATTTACTTAGGTGTGTATTTTTAGGCAGATTTTCAGAAAATGGGGCTGCTAGGGCTTAAGAGGTTAAAGGGATCTACAAATCTTTAAGGTATATATATTATATAGGGGTATATCCTGTATAAGACAATTGACCAAATGGTAATTTCATTGGATATGCACTGTTAATTAATGCTTGTATATCTTATCGTGTGTTGTCATGTTTGTTTATATGTTTGTTTAAAAAATAATAAAAAATAATATATAAAAAAAAGAAAAATTAAAAAAAAAGTATATATTTTCATCCTGCACCCATCCTATTGGGTAGATCTTAGGGATGTCCCGATCGCATTTTTTTGCTCCCGATCCGATCCCGATCATGTGATTTTGAGTATCTGCCGATACCGATCTTTCCCGATCCGATCTTTCACATTAGTAACCAATTTGATGCATTTTTGTCAGAAACTGGCGAAGCGAGACAAGCCCCTCTGTTGCCTCAATAGCCCCAGTCGAGTGAGGCGGCTCACATTACATTCACCCTGAGCCCCTGAGAATGTGCTTCATACGAGAAATATTCAAAGTTTCAATCTGTTTGCACATTAGTATCGACTTACGTAATGATTTGCTCCATTTTGGTCTGAAACGCCGACAATAATCCTCACAAAGCGAATGTTGACGTTATCCAGGTGAACGTTCTTCATTCAAGCGAGGCATTGCAATCAATACAGCTGTTTGGCAAAGCACCAGCCGCAGAGTCCCCCATTCCTTTGCTCGCTCTAGTCACATAACATGACGTATTAGATTGGTTGTGTTGAACGCAGCTCTGTTCTTTCCTCCACGTGGAACGTCCGCCTTGCAAACATTGCAACTGGCTATTGGACTGGCTTGGGTTTCAATTTTAAAATGCTTCCAAACTTCTGACATTTTGTCTAGCTGCTCCGAGTCATCAGGTGGACCTGCCAGTGTTGCGGGAGCGACGCGTTGTGAGGTCTGCTATTTACGGCATACGTCACTGTCGTGCGACGGTGTAAATCAAAGGAAATGTTTGTTTTGGCAAATTCTTCTGCTCTGTGCGACAATAAATAAATGAATGATGATATGTAATTTAAAACCAAAACTAAGGCCTCAGTATGAGTTTAAGACGTGAACATGGTCATGTTTGTTGAATAAAAATAAAATTATAATCATTTTTATTCCCGATTTTCTTTTTTCGATCCCGATCTTCTGAAAATCATGTGATCGGCCCCTGATCCCGATCACGTGATCGGATCGGGACATCCCTAGTAGATATGCATGTCTTTTTTTTTAATCATTTATAAAGATATATATATAAGCCATATTTAGGCCAATGTCTTTTAACTTACCAAAAAGACACACACTGCAATAGCTAAAAATAGAAAAACCCTGTCACGTTTACATATTAAGGGGAATGGGGCAATTGGGGACACAGAGGAAAAGCTATGATGTAAAAGTAGAGAGTGTGCCAGTGCTCTGTAGACCAGTGGTCACATACCATGTCGCAGTGCCGCTGTGAGTCCCTGCTCAGCTCATACCATGTCGCGGTGCCGCTGTGAGGCCCTGCTCAGCTCACGTATGTCACACATCGTCCCCGTCGCTCCTCGTCACTCTCTGGAGCTAGAATGGCATAAACTGGGAGGTATGAAAAATAACCGTCTGTGTTTTTCATCAGGCTGTGTTCCGTTATATATATATATATCCGACCTGTATGGTTTCACAAACTATGGGTTGGGACCCGAAATGGGCCATGGCCCTTCTTAAGATAAGATCAGATAAAATATTCCTTTTATTGATCCCCTTGGGGAAATTCAGGTATCATAGCAGCATGGGGGAGGGGGGAGGGGAGGTACAGGTAGTAGAAGACATACAGGTCACAGAATTATAGTACAGTGGAGAAGTAAAAATAAAAATAGAATAAAAAAGCAGTGTAAACAATATACAATATAATTAACTCAATTGGGGCAATTGGGGTCCCTACATGAGAAGAGTAGAACTAGTCCTATTGTATGTTTTTCATAGACTGTGTTTCAGTGGGAATAATATATAATAATATATTAAATATGTTTTACTGAACTGTACCTGATGGGGGATGAAGGGAGATAATTATGTACCCCATCTGTAAAGAGGCCTGTCAGTCATCTGTCGATCTGTCTGTCCCTAGTCTCCCTCCACACAGAGAAGTCTGTCGGAACATATTATCATTCTTATTGTATTTCTTTTAACCAATCACAATCATCCTGGGCGGTGCTAAGCGGTTCAGATTGAAATAGTCAGCCATATACCCACATTCTCATGGCGCCAATCCAGACTAGTCCGTCTCAAATATTTCAAAATATTGTACTCCTCTCAGAGTTTTTGCACCATAGTCACAGGTAGTACATTGAATATGGCCACCAGTGATGTCTTTGGGGACATTGAATCCTTGTTTTGTGTTAACACATCCACCGCCGGAAAAACGTTATTGCCCGCCATGCTTTGACCGCCAGACCTCGCTGTACAGCGTTATTGAGATCAATATTTCATTTTTTCACCATGGCATTCATAATTCATATATACACCCGCGACGCTGCAGCTGGACCCTAAAGGTGAAGGCAACGACGGCTCAATACCGCCGCCTGGTGGATGGTCGGGCGAGTTACACTCGAACAACAGGAAGTGGGGACTGTGCGTCGATTAAATTCATCTGGCCGTCAGATATTGTTGCAAGGCTCCCGACAGACACAATGTACATAATGGATAGCTTTATAAACTTAATAATCGATATGATTTCGGCGTTTATTGCGACATACAAACCGGAAATGGACCTAGGCGATCGACGTCCTATACTTGGGATCTTTCACCGCCAGTCTCTTTGACGCACGGTAAGAGGACACTAACGTTATTTTCAGCCCAATTGTACATTTCTTTATTTACAAACCATCTGATCAATAAATCAACCCAACCTACATAAAGCATTTACCAGTAATGTCGATATAATACAATTTAAAAAGTTATAGCCCTGCAAAGAAGGTACACATCTCCATAGGCTTATAGTGGTGGCAGACTTGGTATATTGATGAGTACAATGGCTGGCAGTCAATGTGTTAATTGCTGCTCCATGAAATTATGAAAAAAATGAAAAAATAGCAATACTTTGTCTTATAGGGACTGCTACTTTATCATTTCATTGAGCTGTAATTAACACAACACAAGGATTAAATGTCCCCGATCACTGGTGGCCAGATTCAAACTCATTTACTTTCAATAACTGTCAAACTAAATGAATGTGTGCAAAACTGTAGGGGTGGGGGGGAAAATCGATACGTAGTAGTAATTACACAGGCTGATACTTTGCGTGGCGATACACCAATTATCGATATTTAATTATTCAAACCCTGGTGTTTGTCTGTCCGAAACACGTCTATTCGAATACCAACCGTTTTGTGCGTTTTGCGAATCTGATTGGCCACTGACGTTTCTGGTCATGTGACATGTGCACCAATCGTGTGACGGCAAGTTATTTCGCCGGTTAAGCTTAGGCACTCTTTCGAAGTTGGTTAAGGTTAGAGTTTGTCTTAGAGCATGGCGATAGAACGCCAGCCCTGATTCCAAACTCTAACCTTAACCAACTTCGAAAGAGTCGCCTAAGCTTAACCAGTGATAAACTAGGCGTTAGGTAGTTTGCTGCTGGTCGGGGCGGAAATGGGCGCGTCACGCGATTGGGCGCACATGTCACATGACCAGAAACGTCAGTGGCCAATCAGATTCGCAAAACGCACAAAACGGTTGGTATTCGAATAGACGTGTTTCGGACAGACAAACACCAGGGTTTGAAAGCTCGGCGTTGCTAATAAACATTTTAAATAATTTTAATAAACTTGTCAACACGGCTCAAAACTGCTTTATTTTGGGATCACAGCGCAGGCGCATCATGCAGCCAAAGCCGGAAATAAAGCAGAGTTGACAAGTTTATTAAAATTATTTAAAATGTTTATTAGCAACGCCGAGCTTTCAAACCATGGGGTTGTGACTCCGATTAAAGAATCACAGGGGCGTGCTTCAGTTAAGGATTTGTATTTGGGAATATTCATGTGTGGTTTTCTACAAAGAAATACAATACAGTATACATTAGTAAACAGTAATGGCGGTTCTACAACTACGCGCACACAGAGGAAGAGGGGACAGAGCGCACCGCAACTCACATTCACAATGCCAAAGAATGTACTTTTACAGATGAACTGCAGAAGAAATTCCAAATGTACCGAACCGTCTTAACAAATGGGAGGCGGAGTGCACCGTGTGCAAAGCTTGCACATACACGTGTGTGTCCAATAAAGGTGCAGGCGATCTTAAAGCGCACATGGACATGTGCAAGTTGAGAGTTTGTCTGCAAAGTTGACAGACTTCTTTGTTAAACCCGGGAAAACAGAGGATGCTGTAAAGTAAATGCAGCGGAGGGTGCGTTTGCATTTCATACTGTGAAACATCACAATCTATGGATTGCACAAGTGCCTTGCTAAAAAAGGCATTTCCAGACTGACAATGTGTTATAGCGCCCCACTCGACTCGATTGATGTCGCACATGAAGCACTCAAATCAAATCCAGTACTGTGGTGTTTCTACAGACAGCCAGGAGTAACCATGGAGCAGTGAAAATATTCCCAATCATAATACAGTACTTTGACTGGAAGAGGGGTGGCATGCAAATGTAGACACCTGAATATGTCTAACAGTAATTCAATGTGTCTAACTCTAATTCCTTGTACTCTACTGTGTTCACGATAACGTTGTGTAACTCGCTGACCCGTCTTGATTCTCCACATCCTAATATTGACATTTAGTAGTGGGACATGACGCTGGACTGTCGCCAGGGGGAGCTGGTGCGACATTGGGCTGGCCAAGACAGGTGAGGAAGAGACTGGCATGAAGGAGGAGCTAGATACACGGGACGCTCTCTTTGTCAATTTCCAGAGAAGCAAGCGGACGTGTGGACGAAGAGCTCATCACCACAAGGACACGCGGAATACGACTCCGGCCACGTTGTGGGAAAGTACCGTCGTATGCAAAAGTTTAGCTTACCAGTATAGTGATTAGGGTACGTTTGAACCAAGAAGAAGACGTACGAAAGCCAGACTGCACTGTTGATCCTCCACGTGCTGCGTTTAGAACGTATAGTCGGGAGAATAGTTTGGTCACACTCACTAAAGCTTAGCTTCAAGTATAGGCCTGTTAGCCCAGTTAGCTCACGCGTCGCTCCACCGTCTACCAGCCCCGCAGCAGACACCGCTGGACCGCACCCGCCTCCAGCATTCTCCTAGCTGACCGCCAGTCCAGCTATTCGCCTGCCTAACGTCAGCCCAGCCAGCCCCCTTGCTATCACAGGTGACAACCACGGGACCGTTCGACGGCCACCTTGCGTCACAGACATTTGTTGCGGGAGCAGGCCAGCACTCGGTTGGTACACTCACACCAGGTACGGTTAGCGCTCCAAGCGCTCTGGAACATTTCCTTTTTCGGTAGCATGCTCGCTACGAGTGAAGAGAATAGGGTGCTTTGAACTACCACGTGCACCAGCGACGACGGGCGCCCCCACGTTTGTTGTTTTAGGTAATGCCGGCTTAGATAGGCTTTTTGTTTCAAATGTGGGCCCACTTAATTTTCTGGTTGTAAGTGTTGTGTGGTTGAGTTGTGCAAACAGCACTTATGTACCTTGATGATTGTTCCAATTCCATAGCTCACGGACCTTGCCGCCTACCTCCCTCCGTACGGTTCAATGAAAAGAGTATTAACCCATACGGGGACTTGTTGATTAATGTGAATCGCGAAATCCAAGTGTCGTGCATAGTGTGTTGTGGTAAACCTGCATGTCATATTTCCAGTAAAGGGAGAGGCGGACAATTGGAATCACTGTGTGCGTGTGGATTAGTGAGCATTAGATCCTTAAGAACTTCTACTCATGTACAATTGAGAGCATCCTGACCGGCAACATCACCTCCTGGTTTGGGAATAGCACTGCACAAGACCGAAGCAGACTACAAAGAGTGACACGTTCAGCCGAACGCACAATTGGAGGGGGGCTCCCCACCCTCCAGAACATTTACAACAAGCGTTGCACGGGCAAGGCTAAGAGAATCATTAAAGACTCCAGTCACCCAAACAACTGCCTCTTTGAACTGCTGCGGTCAGGCAAGCGATACCGGAGTCTCAAGGCGAGCACAGAAAGACTCAGAAGAAGCTTCTATCCCCAGGCCATCAGGCTGCTAAACGAACAATGAACGAACACTACACAACAACAACCACCAAACGCACATAGCACACACATCCACACGCACACACTCACTTTAAACAAACACACTGTAGCACCCACTCCACACACTTTATAGCACACACCCACTTTAAACAAACACACTGTAGCACCCACTCCCCACACTTTATATTTATTGATGAAGGATTGCACTACAACTCGTACACCTTACTGTAAATTGTACCTAAAATTGTACCTCATCCCATTTCTGCTTTGCACTAGATAGTACTGTACATTAGTACACTGCATAGTATTGTATATTATATGGTAACTCAGAACATTGTACATATGTCTATACCGAACACTGTGACCTAATTTTTCTTCTTCTAAATTACATGCTATATTATGTTATTTGATACTATCTTGTCTAGCACAGTCTCTGGAGCGTAACAGTAAGAAGCATTTTGTATGAAAGTATTCTGTACTTCTGTATGACAACTATTAAAGAACTTGAACTTGAACTTGAACTACTGCCTAACCCCTTTTTGGTGAATATTAACGGTGCATTATTGTTTAACCCCTTTTACCCACGGTCTATGTTTAATTGGGGCAGGTGTTCTGTACAGGTCTCCACCAGTCAACAAGGAAAGGTACTGCTTTGGGGAGAAATTATATCATTTACCATTACTGCCACCGGGGGTGAGAGGGTGTGGGACGTATTAGGGGAAGTGTGGGTGTTTGGGGAATTACTACAGTCGCCCTGGAGGGCAAGAAGGACCAGCGTATAACCCCTAGGTTAGTCAATCCTAGGCCCCATCCGCTCCCTCTGCTAAATCCCAATTCTAGTACCCCTACACTACAGTCGGGGACTCAGCTGGACCCAGATCTGCTGTGCTCCCACTACCTGGTGACAGTTCATATCCACTCTCATAAAGTAGGGATAATCCACCCTTCTACACAAACAAAATGAATCGAGGGTAAATACACCAAATGAGACAGCAGAAACCATTGCACAATATCTCATTGAAACATGGCAAAAAAACGATTTGTCTGAAAAATATATTTGTTAACTGGATTTTCTATTTTCTATTATTTCATATATTTTGTTATTTATTTTTGTCCAGTAAGACTTGAAAAGAGAGCTATTATTTTGTTACAGGTTGATTTTTAAGTTATTATTGTGCCATTGAGATTTGTCAGATAATTCTAGGCATAATCAAGCATGCTGATTGTTGAGTAACTTTGGTTTGGTGTGTCTTTGGTTATAGAGAGATATTGTTGTGTTATATACAGTAAAATAATATAAGTAATAATTGTATATCCATAGAGAGGAGGCATACTTTAAATATATTAAAACAATAATTAATGCATCTTTGAGTAAACGTTGAGTATCATCAGGCATGCGTTGCTCATGGGACGGGGTTGCACGCCGTGCAACCAGTCTGTGAGCAGAAGCACGCACATGCACGGATGTGCACGCACATGCACGGATGTGCACACACGTGCACACAGGAATGCGCTGCACTCGACTGCTGCGCCAACTCGCTAAGTACTACTTTGCATAACAATATGGCCGGTCGTCAATTGTGTTCAAATACGTTCTCAGATACATTCACACAAAACTTGTGAATGAAATGTGTTACATTCCATTCGTAAAGGCAATTAGGCACTGTCTTTAGTCTGTGCTATGCAAGGGAACATCTATGCGCATGCGCGGGAGCGCGCGCACGCGGCGTCATTAAAACATAGTGCAACCAGTCGTCCCATGAGCAACGCATGCCTGAGTATCATTAAGTATCTCGAGGCTGGGGGGGCATGTCCTCTTTTTTGGAAATCAAAATATGGTCACCCTACTGTATGCAGGGAAATTACTCATGCAATACAGGCAAAACAATACAAGTAGGCACACACTGTAAACCAAATGTAAAGATACATTGAATGCACTAACAGTAACAAGTGACAAGTTATATTTATATAGCCTAACACACAGCTAACCAGCATGGCATGGCTGCATCTCACTAGCAGAGAGAAACAAGTAACAACATCAACAGCAATGGATCAATATGAACATAATTCCAAAGTAAGCTGCATTAAATTAATTAGGCAAAAACGAAACATAAATACTGTACTTACATCTGTCATTGACTCACAATTTTCCCAAAGGGAGAGAGGTAACTGTAGCATACCATCAAACAGCTGGACTGAGACAAACTGGCCAAAGTTAGGGAAAAAAACGTTTAAAGGGCCAGTAACCTTATCAGCAAACCAGAATGCGACACTAGCTGGAGCACATAACACTGAACAATTACATTGGCATAAATCAATCACCCTTTCCTGCAGTGGCGGCCGGTCCAATCCACTTTTGGGTGGGCGCACGGGGTAGGGGGAGGGGGGGTGAAGGGGGGGGGGTTGAAACCCCCCTTCCTAGATTTTTTTGTCAAATGCTTTTTTCAATGGTCACTTTTGGCGAGTTGTTCTACATTTAGGTTAAACATTAATGAACAAAGGGACAGCTACAGTATGTAAATTGTAAAGCTTTTTTTTTTTATTCCAGTCAACGCGTACTGCGTGTGAGAGAGAGAGAGAGAGAGAGACAGAGAGAGAGAGAGAGAGAGAGAGAGAGAGAGAGAGAGAGAGAGAGAGAGAGCATGAGAGAGAGCATGAGAGACAGGGAGAGAGAGAGAGAGAGAAAGAAAGAGAGAAAGAGAGAGAGAGAGAAAGAGAGAGAAAGAAAGAGAGAGAGAGATATATATCGCGCCACTCACTCATATGATATCAGACCTCACTGCACTTATATGTGTAACATGTATGTGACAAATAAACCTCTTGAATCTTGACTTGCCATATTCAATCAGTTTCAGTAACTACAGAACAGTACATATTGTTAGACTCACTTGTTGTTTGGAACGAGCCTCGAGCCGTCGCGTTAACCCTTCGAGAAGCTTTTGTGGTCCGGCAGGGCTTGATAAAGTGTATGTCCACTGTCCAGACTCCATATAAATCCAAATCCAACACTGTCAGTAATGTACAGTATCTCGTGCTGATCTCTCCAACTCCTGAGAATACACTTCTTATATCTTATTACCAGTGTTGGGACTAACGCGTTACAAAGTAACGCATTACAGTAACGCCGTTACTTTTGGCGGTAGTACTCTAACGCATTACTTTTGAAATTCAGTAACGCCGTTAGCGTTACTGAATGGTTCGTTACTGCGTTATTTTTATGTAGATTGATAGTGAGCGGTAGTGATCCAGCGCAGTCCTCCTGACTCCTGTCTGTGTGTCACTCACCTGTGGGGACACGCTGTGCTGTGGGCGTGTTTTGTTTACTATAGTCCTCCTGACTGTCATGGCAGCGCCCAGCTACTCGCGTTTGTACACATGGATATTCTCACTATTTCTCTTTTGTCGAGCACAAAGAAAATAACCTTTTAGTTAAATGTCATTTGTGTTTTGGCTCAAAGATACTATCTACTGCCCATGCTTCAACGAAGCTAGTAGCGGAGTCTAACGTTAACGACCAGGACTCATCCGAAGCCACTCACCACCCGCTTTCAGGGATCTACAGATACCATGATACCAGGCGACACACAGCAAATGGGATGGAACACTTTTTCCAACTACTTGGAGAGAGAATATACAACATGGAAATGAGATAAAGAAAATGTTTGAGGGGCTGGACTAACGTTACATCTCGACCACCGCAGACTTTGGTGAGTGCAGTGATGAATGGAAACTCAAGTTGAACAACGGATTTTGACTGTACGAATCTGCCAGGGAATCTCATCAATACTAATCAAACAATATAAATATAGTCTAACTAAACTATTCTAACGTTGCAATGCACGATTGATATCTTAAACAACGTTGCAAGACGGTTATAATGAAACGCTCCAGCGACATCAAGGCTGTTCCTTCAACCTAAGCGGCGATACAATTAGGCACAGCGCATTTCTTATTACGTCGGGACTCGGGACAACATTTGTGTTTGTGTCAGATTTGTGTTTGTATAGACCACATTGTTTAGCAGAGTTCAGTGATGTGAATGGAAACTGTCAAGTTGATCAACCGATTTTGAGTATCTGTAAGGGCATGGGAGCAATTTTTTTTTTAAGTAACAAAATAGTTACTTTTCACAGTAACGCATTACTTTTGGGTGTAAGTAACTAGTAAAGTAACGGAGTTACTTTTGAAATGAAGTAACTAGTAAAGTAACTGAGTTACTATTTTTCAGTAACTAGCACAACACTGCTTATTACCAAACCACGAGCCTAGCTAAGCTCGAAACTGAATCGAAACTGAATAAATAAAATAGGACTGACTGGCTCCTCCTCGCATTCTTTTCTGTCTGACTGCGTGACGAGTACAGTGGCGCAAAGCTTGCTTCGAGCGCTAGAAAAACGCGCCCCGATTACATCATATTTGAACGCACTGATAGGCGAAATGTATTTGCTTGACCTATTTACATTGGCACAGTGTGCGCTCTACGTCTATGCGCCCAGCTTTAGAGGTACTCTCTATATCAGAGACAGTGACGTCATGTGAATCACAAAACAATGATTTATATTTGATATATTAATGTTATTGTGCATTTGAAACACAAACACTTAAAATGAGTAAATATTATTCATTTTAAACATGTTTAGTTTATTTTTAGGGGTCTAAAATAAAAATAAAAATGTAACATTTTCTTCTTCTCCTGCTCTCTTCAGCAGGGGGGGGTGCCCCCTATGGGCCGGCCGCCACTGCTTTCCTGTCAACAACAACATATTAAAGGGCAATTTCAGATCAAAGTCATCTTATTAGCAAGGGCTTTCCTACAGGTATGGAGGAGACAGGGCTGGTTTGTTGGTAGGGTATGAGGAGACAGGGCTGGTTCGTTGGTAGGGGTATTAGGAGACAGGGCTGGTTCATTGATAGGGGTATAGGAGACAGGGCTGGTTCGTTGGTAGGGTATGAGAGGAGACAGGGCTGGTTTGTTGGTAGGGTATGAGAGGAGACAGGGCTGGTTTGTTGGTAGGGTATGAGGGAGACAGGGCTGGTTTGTTGGTAGGGTATGAGGAGACAGGGCTGGTTCGTTGGTAGGGTATGAGAGGAGACAGGGCTGGTTCGTTGGTAGGGTATGAGAGGAGACAGGGCTGGTTCGTTGGTAGGGTATGAGGGAGACAGGGCTGGTTCGTTGGTAGGGTATGAGGGAGACAGGGCTGGTTTGTTGGTAGGGTATGAGGGAGACAGGGCTGGTTCGTTGGTAGGGTATGAGGGAGACAGGGCTGGTTCATTGGTAGGGTATGAGGGAGACAGGGCTGGTTCGTTGGTAGGGTATGAGGGAGACAGGGCTGGTTTGTTGGTAGGGTATGAGGGAGACAGGGCTGGTTCGTTGGTAGGGTATGAGGGAGACAGGGCTGGTTCGTTGGTAGGGTATGAGGGAGACAGGGCTGGTTCGTTGGTAGGGTATGAGGGAGACAGGGCTGGTTTGTTGGTAGGGTATGAGGGAGACAGGGCTGGTTCGTTGGTAGGGTATGAGGGAGACAGGGCTGGTTCGTTGGTAGAGTATGAGGGAGACAGGGCTGGTCTGTTGGTAGGGTATGAGGGAGACAGGGCTGGTTCATTGGTAGGGTATGAGGAGACATCTGTTGAACCTTACCTGACCCTAAACGACGAGCAAAATTGAGATATTAAGTAACTAATGTAATGGGAGAAAAAGTTGCCTATTTCTATGGACTAAGCTAACATGCTAATTTCCACCACTCACAGATTACACCCACCTTTATTTGTGACAAATTGGGTGACATACTGTCCCCCTTTCTTTACTGGCACCTGTCTTTCTTTTCATTTTTGGAAGCCAGATTTGTCTTTATGAAACTGGCTTATTTGAAAAAAACAAGAAATAAAAAAAATACATTGTACATAGTACATTGTAAATAAAACATTATATTAATGATACATTAATATTTAAATATTCCAACTATTTTACCAAATGTTCAATTGTACTAACCTTTTAGGGCCCCTGTCGGTCACAGGCCCTTAGAATTGTCCTGTACAGTAGGTTAGCCCCGCCTCCTTCCATAACAGTTTGAGACTTGTGGGGGCATCATTGGACTCAGAGTAGTTCTTCATTAGTATCGGTTAGCCCCGCCTCTCCTCCATCTTTATAGAAATTGTAAATAGGCGGGTACTTTAGGAGGTCAATCAAATTGACAGACAAAAGTCTGTTTCATTTGGACATATAGATATGTCCATATAGATATATGACATATAGATATTTAGGCCATTGCAAGCTTCTGTGATTTTACATATTATGTCAAATCACAGAAGCTTGCAATGGCCTAAATATCGTATCCATAGATCTTTAAACTTGCTTTGTTTATGGTTCACACAGGCTCTTTACCTTGAATGAGGTCTAATGTCAAATTATCACTCTTTTATTACATGGCGTTTTAACATTCGCCGAAATGCTTGATTGTGATTGGTCAATAGCGCTCGTCAGAGGTCCGTTATTACTCGATAACGGACCTCTGCCGAGTAATAATGACCGCTGTGCGCAGCTGGACCAATCAAGCCCACTGACATCAGTGCAATCAGACCACAGACCTGCTGGCTGCTGGCGAAGCTGCCGGCGATGACAGTGTGAGCGACAGAACAGAACTGCGTCTGCATTTGATCTCGTCTTGTCGATGGTGTAAAATTTATTATATATTGTTAGTAAGTTAGCCATGTAATAAGCGGGATAATGTATAGCCTATACTCTGTCATTATCGCAAAATAATTGACCTTCACTGACGTTTAAAACACCTCGGCGAGGCGCCTCGGTATTTTAAACTCTGTGTCGGTCAATTATTTTGAGACAATGACCTCGTAAGCTATTACATAAGGCATGAGATTTTGAATTTGGAAGAGAAATATATATATAAAAAATTCAAATAAGAAAAAGGGAAAACCAAAACTAGCACTGGAGCACAGGCCCCCTGACATTCTCAGGTTAGATTATAGATAGAATGTGTTCAAATTTATATCGCAACTGCTGTCTCTGAGCAAGAACAAGGTGTCCCGTCCGCGTAAAGATTTTCCCTAACGCACTTTCAGTTCCGCGTTCGGGTTCCGCGATCTGATTGGCCACTGACGTTTCTCTCGGCGCCAATCGCGCTACGCCTAGTTCTATCACTGGTTAAGCTTGGCGATTCTTTCGAAGTTGGTTAAGGTTAGAGTTTGGTTTAGAGCAGGGCGATAGACCACCAGCCCTGATTCCAAACTCTAACCTTAACCAACTTCGAAAGAGTCGCCAAGCTTAACCAGTGATAGAACTAGGCGTTAGCTAGCTAGCAGGCTGTTAGAGGCAGAACTAGGCATAACGCGATTGGCGCTGAGAGAAACGTCAGTGGCCAATCAGATTGCGGAACCTAAACGCGGAACTGAAAGTGCGTTAGGGAAAATCTTTATGCGTCCCGTCCGCGTGAATACTTTACCCAGCGCAGTTGTGTTTCCGCGTCTCTGATTGGCCCGCGCGTTTCTGGTCATGTGACATGTGTGCCAATCGTGGGACCGCAAGTTTCTAGACTGGTTAAGCTTAGGCGCTCTTTCGAAGTTGGTTAAGGTTAGAGTTTGTCTTAGTAGAGCATGGCGATAGAACGCCTGCCCTTCTTTCGATGGTTAAGCTTAGGCACTCTTTCGAAGTTGGTTAAGGTTAGAGTTTGTCTTAGAGCATGGCGATAGAACGGCAGGTAGTTTGCAGGCTTTTAGACCCGGAAATAGGCGCAGAACTTGCTGTCCCACGATTGGCACACATGTCACATAACCTGGCCGCGTGTAGCTTTATGCCAAGCAAGCAGTGCAAAAATTTACCGTAGTGGCATGCAGTAATGCGCCTTTCATTTTCCGCCGCCCAGCGCCCAGGTCGCGCGGAAATAGGCTGTCTATTGCCATTCTCTTTGACAAACTCTAACCTTAACCAGCTCCTTAACAACGCCTAAACTTAACCGTTCTAACCTTAACCAACTCCGAAACAATGCCTAACCTTAACCTTAACCTTAGAAATTATATTGCCATTCTCTTTGACAAACTCTAACCTTAACCAGCTCCTTAACAGCGCCTAAACTTAACCGTTCTAACCTTAACCAACTCCGAAACAATGCCTAACCTTAATCGGCGAAAGAATACACGTTAAAAAAAAATCACGTTAAAAAATATTTTCGATGGGATTCGAACTCGCCAGCAAACAAGCCATAGGATCCACAGCCATGTGTCCTTGCCAATTGAGCTATTTGCTAGATACTGAATAAGGGGCGGTGACTTATATATATTGAGCTCCGCTCGTGTCGCATGCGCGGGCACCTCGCGCGAGCACGCCGGCGCACGCACGCACCTGAGCGAGCACGCCGCCGCCGGTGCACGCACGGTAGCATTTGTCTGAAAAGAAGGGCGCTTTACCGCACTAGCGTGCGGTGACGAATGCGGAAGCATTTTTGCACTGCTTGCTTGGCATTAACGTACAGGCAACCTGGCCAATCAGAGCGCAAAACGGGAACGCGGAAACACAACTGCGTTGGGGAAAGCATACACGCATACCTAAATTCTTATCCTAACCCATGTTTGCATGTTTGAGATCTGATTGGCCACTGATGTTTCTGGTCATGTGACATGTGCACCAATCGTGTGACGGCAAGTTATTTCGACGGTTAAGCTTAGGCACTCTTTCGAAGTTGGTTAAGGTTAGAGTTTGTCTTCTCTGCTCTCCCCACAGAGATGGCAACCTCCACCCTCCTCTCAGCCCTGGCAACCTCCTTCGACAAGCTCTGTCCCCTCGTTGAGAAACCTGCCCGCCGTTCCCCACCCAGTCCATGGCTGACGGATGCAGTGAGAGAACAAAGACAGGTCCTGAGAGCGGCTGAGAGGAAGTATAGAAAGTCAGGCCTCACTGCTGACATCGACACATATCACAACCTCTTGTTAACATTCTCCAAAACCATTACTAATGCCAAAGCTTCTTTCTTTCACCATAGGATCGAGGCCTCTGCCAAGAATCTTCGCAAACTGCATGCTACCATGTCCTCCCTCCTCACTCCCCCCCCACCTCCTCCTGCCTCATCTTTTTCTGCCGAAGACTTTGCGATCTTCTTTGAGGAAAAAGTGGAGAACATCCGCAGCTCCTTCTCCCAACCCCCACCCATTCCAAACGCTGAATCGAGAACCTCATCCTTCACTCTGTCATCTTTCTCTCCCATTACAGAAGCCGAGACCCTGACACTGGTAACGTCGAACCGTCCGACTACATGCCAGCTGGACCAGCTACCCTCCCCACTCCTCCAGACCATAGCACCGGACATCCTCCCATTCCTAACTGCAACCATCAACTCCTCACTCAACTCGGGGGTGGTCCCCACCTCCCTAAAACAAGCCAGAGTCACGCCCCTCATAAAAAAACCAACCCAGAACCCCACCGTCATAGCCAACTATCGCCCTGTCTCTCTTCTCTCCTTCCTTTCTAAAACACTTGAACGTGCTGTATCCAACCAACTTACTGCTTATCTCTTACAGAATGACCTCCTAGACCCCAATCAGTCTGGCTTCCGGACTGGCCACTCCACAGAAACGGCCCTCATTGCGGTCACAGAGGCACTTCACTTAGCAAAAGCGAAAGGCCTCTCCTCTGTCCTGATTCTCCTAGATCTATCTGCAGCCTTCGACACAGTCAACCATCAGATCCTCCTCGCGGCCCTCGCAGGAATGGGAGTGGCTGGATCTGCGCTGACATGGCTGACATCATACCTCAATGACCGCTCCTACCAAGTGTCATGGAGAGGGACTCTGTCGGCCACCCGCCCCCTCCGGACGGGTGTCCCCCAGGGCTCGGTCCTAGGACCCCTTCTCTTCTCCCTCTACACTAAATCACTGGGTAACATTATCACGTCTCATGGCTTCTCATATCATTGTTATGCCGATGATACTCAACTCTTCCTCTCCTTCCCTCCCTCAGATATCCACGTCTCTGAGCGGATCTCGGCCTGTCTGTCCGACATCTCCGCCTGGATGACGACCAACCACCTCAAACTGAACCTAAGCAAAACAGAATTGCTCCACCTGCCGGCCAAATCCTCCCCCCTGACCGACCTCTCCATCACAGTCGAGAATGCAGCTGTGACCGCGTCGCCGACCGCCAAGAACCTTGGTGTTGTCCTCGACGACCAGTTGAACTTCTCTGCTCACATCGCAGCGACAACCAGAACCTGCAGATTCCTCCTGAGCAACGTCAGAAGGATACGCCCCTTCCTGACAAAAGAAGCCACCCAACTCCTCGTCCAATCAACAGTCATCTCCCGCCTCGACTACTGCAACGCACTGCTAGCTGGCCTCCCGGCCACTGCCACCAAGCCTCTTCAACTCATTAAAAATGCAGCGGCCCGCCTGATCTCAAACCTACCGAAGTCGGCCCATGTCACCCCACTTCTTAGGGACCTGCACTGGCTCCCCATTGCTGCACGTATCCGCTTCAAGGCCCTCGACCTAGCATACCGTGCGGCAAAGGGAACCGCTCCCGCCTACCTCCGGTCAATGGTCTCTAACTACACACCCTCAAGACCCCTACGCTCTGCATCTTCTGGCCGCCTCAGATCTACTCCTATCCAAGCTCCCGGAGGGTCATCAAAGAGAAGCCGCCTATTCTCAGTCCTTGCCCCACAATGGTGGAATGAACTACCCATCCCAGTTAGGACAGCCGAATCCCGTCAAATCTTTCGCCGTCGACTAAAGACTCACTTCTTCAACCATTATCTGAAATGATAAAAAAAATTAAAAAAAAAATCTAACCCAGACTAACCTTAATGTCATGCACTTGTCCTAATAAACTAACCTACACTGTAACACGCAACACTTTGATGAACATTGTTACTCAGCTGATAGAGTTATACCCTTCTTGCTGTCTTGTCGCACAGAACTTGTAAGTCGCTTTGGATAAAAGCGTCAGCTAAATGACTAAATGTAAATGTAAATGTCTTAGAGCAACGCTCTCTCGTTGTCGGAACACAGTGTGAGAAGAGCATTTATGCAGGTGAACACCAGGAAAGCTGCTGGCCCAGATGGTATAACAGGACGCATACTTAAGTCCTGTGCCAACCAGCTAGCCCCTGTGTTCACCGCCATATTTAATCAATCCCTGGCGGAGTCAGTGGTCCCTGCCTGCTTCAAGATGTCTACCATCATCCCTGTACCAAAGAAACCCTCCCCAACATGTCTCAACGACTACAGGCCGGTGGCACTCACCTCTGTGGCCATGAAATGTTTCGAGAGGCTGGTCAAGGACCACATTTGTGCCTCCCTCCCCAGTGATATGGACCCCATGCAGTTTGCATACAGGCCAAACAGGTCCACTGACGATGCGGTCTCCCAGGTACTGCACAGCACCCTCTATCACCTTGACCACCAGAAGGGGGGCTATGTGAGACTGTTGTTCATTGACTATAGCTCAGAGTTCAACACCATAGTCCCCACCAGACTGGTGGACAAGCTGATCGAGCTGGGTCTGAGCTCCGCTCTGAGCGCCTGGATACTAGACTTTCTGAGCGAAAGGCCCCAGGCGGTCAGGGTGGGGGGTCAGACCTCCAACACCATCACCCTGAGAATCGGGTCCCCCCCAGGGCTGTGTTCTGAGCCCCCTGCTGTACTCACTATACACACACGACTGTGTGGCCAAGTTCAGCTCCAACTCCATAGTGAAGTTTGCGGACGGCACAGTGGTGGTGGGGCTGATCTCGGACAACGACGAGAAGGCCTACCGGGAGGAGGTTGAGGTACTGGAACGCTGGTGCCAGGACAACAGCCTGCTCCTGAACATTGGTAAAACCAAGGAGCTGATCGTGGATTATAGGAGGACAGCAGGAGACACACACACCACTGAGGATAAACGGGGCTACCGTGGACAGGGTGAGCAGCTTTAAGTACCTGGGGGTCCACATCTCAGAGGATCTGACTTGGTCAACACACATAGACTCAGTCGTAAAAAAGGCGAAGCAGTGCCTCTACCACCTGAGACAATTAAAGGAAGTTCAGAGTATCTGGGAATATACTCCAGTCCTTCTACTCCAGAGCTGTAGAGAGCATCTTGACTGGAAACATCACTGCCTGGTATGGAAACAGCACGGCACAGGACAAGAAGGCCCTACAGAGAGTGATGCGCTCAGCCGAGCGTACCACGGGTATTGCACTACCAACCCTGCAGGTTCTATACAACAAGAGGTGCAAATCCAGAGCCTGCAGAATAATGAAAGACCCACACCACCCCAACAACAGCCTGTTCTGCCTGCTGAGGTCAGGCAGACGCCTGCGAACCCCAGCTACTAGGACAGAGAGGCTTCGGCTCAGCTTCTTCCCCCAGGCCATCAGAGCCTTGAACACTGATCTCTCCACACTCAAGCACACATGAGCACATACACGATACACACACTGTACACGCTCACACACTAGCAGCCACTTTAACATGAGCAAGCACACACTCATGCTGCACACGCCCACACTTATGGCCACTAAGGAAAGGTCACTTTAAAAATAGTATAGTATAACCTGAGACTGTATAAAATAGCGATGTACAGAAAGACACAGTGCCTCATCCGTAGCTAACAGTGTATGCACTACCACAGGACCTAGCATGTCCTCCATGCTCTGTAAATAACTTATGTACAAATACCGATATGCCATACTATGTTACTGTTTATTGCACAATGTTGTTTTATTGGATTTTATTATATGTTGTTACTACTGTATTGCACATCGTTGCGGGCAAGACCACCCGCATTTCATTGTATACTTGTATGCCGTGACAAATAAAACTCTTGACTTGACTTGACTTGATAGAACGCCAGCCCTGATTCCAAACTCTAACCTTAACCAACTTCGAAAGAGTCGCCTAAGCTTAACCAGTGATAAACTAGACGTTAGGTCGTTTGCAGGCTGTTCGACGCGGAAATGGGCAAAGACACAGCTCGTCACGCGATTGGGCGCACATGTCACATGACCAGAAACGTCAGTGGCCAATCAGATCGCAAACATGCAAACATGGGTTAGGATAAGAATAGACGCGTCCCGCCCAGTCCTTCCCATTGTCCCAACCGACCTGGCAAGGCGGACATTTGTAAAAATGCACTCCTTGTACATTGAACAAAATTGTACTTTTCAGGTTCGAGGCTCTAAAAGAACCTGTTATTTGTATCTGTTCACGAATCAAATTATTTGTATTACTGTGCAAGTAGTCTGCGAGTAATGGAAGGTTATAGGTCTACCAAGTTGGGGGAGAAAATGTCCAAAACGACCCTGCTCTACCCTAATAGATGATCTAAAATTTGATGTAATTATTCCCTCAGTTCAGCTTTAATTGATGCACTGGGTATTAAAGGCACTGTTTAAATATTGCTTCAAATAGCTAGAAAATTGCATGGCTTGTTAGGGGCCATGGTTTCATTCAATCTTCGATCGCCAAACTACTACATTATGTGTGGTTTGCCCTGGGAAATATTTCATCACCAATGTGTAAAAAAATATATATAATAATTTAAATCGTACTGCTGACTTCAAGGTATCCTCGTTCTATTCTGTTTCCTAATAAGTGCTCTTTAAGGTGTAAGAGATGAGAAGGGAAACAAAGAAACTCTGCAAGGTCAAAATTTTGGGTTTGTATAGAGCCCGAGGAGGTGAATTGATTGTAGAGTGTTAGGGGAGGAGTAGGAGGGGGGTAAGCATTTAAAGAAAAACCCACCCTAAAACAGAATTTACATTGTGCCGATTCCATCTTTGATAGTTCAGTCAATATCCTCCTGAGAACCGAGGAAAAAATGTATCTTCAAATTTCTGTTTTCTTATGATTTTCTGACTATTTGGACTTAAAGAAACATCTCACAATTTAACTTTTCCAAATTTTTTATTTATTAAAAAAATTACAGCATCTCCTTCACAATAGACAATGGGTCATTCTTCATGTAAAAAAAAAAAGCCAATATGAAAAGGCTAAATTAAAACATTAGACTGATTGCAGTGAACGAAAATGTGTTGAAATTACCATTGTTGGGACAATAACATCAACTGGCAGAACAAACAGTTAACTACCTGTTTAGTAAACTAAAGAAAAACATGTTTACTTGCTGTAACTCTTTACATAACTCTACATGTTCACTTTATTCGTATTGTTTCTTCATTTCTCCCCCTTTAGCTGTGGTACTCCTTGAAGCAATACATGGTACTACATGGCACTACAGGGTAATACATGGTACTACATGGTACTACATGGCACTACAGGGTAATACATGGTACTACATGTTACTACATGGTACTAAAGGGTACTACATGGTACTACAGGATACTACATGGTACTACAGGATACTACATGGAACTACAGGGTACTACATGGTACTACACGGTACTACACGGTACTACATGGTACTACAGGGTAATACATGGTACTACATGGTAATACATGGTACTACATGGTACTACATGGCACTACAGGGTACTACAGGGTAATACATGGTACTACAGGATACTACATGGAACTACAGGATACTACATGGTACTACATGATACTACAGGGTACTACATGATACTACAGGGTAATACATGGTACTACATGGTAATACATGGTACTACAGGGTACTACAGGGTACTACAGGGTAATACATGGTACTACAGGATACTACATGGAACTACAGGGTACTACAGGGTACTACATGATACTACAGGGTACTACATGGTACTACATGGCACTACAGAGTACTACATGGCACTACATGATACTACAGGATACTACATGATACTACATGGTACTACAGGCCAGGGTAATACATGGTACTACAGGATACTACATGGTACTACATGGTACTACATGGTACTACATGGCACTACAGGGTAATACATGGTACTACAGGGTAATACAGGGTACTACACTACATGGTACTACATGGTACTACATGGCACTACAGGGTACTACATGGCACTACATGATACTACATGGTAATACATGGTACTACATGGTGCTACATGGCACTACAGGGTAATACATGGTACTACAGGATACTGCATGGAACTACAGGATACTGCATGGTACTACATGATACTACAGGGTACTACATGATACTACAGGGTACTACATGGTACTACATGGCACTACAGGGTACTACATGGCACTACATGATACTACAGGATACTACATGATACTACATGGTACTACAGGGTAATACATGGTACTGCAGGATACTACATGGTACTACATGGTACTACATGGCACTACAGGGTAATACATGGTACTACAGGGTAATACAGGGTACTACACTACATGGTACTACATGGTACTACATGGCACTACAGGGTACTACATGGCACTACATGATACTACAGGATACTACATGATACTACAGGGTAATACATGGTACTACAGGATACTACATGGTACTACATGGCACTACAGGGTAATACATGGTACTACAGGATAATACATGGTACTACAGGATAATACATGGTACTACATACTACATGGCACTACAGGGTAATACATGGCACTACATGATACTACAGGATATTACTACATGGTACTACAGGGTAATACATGGTACTACATACTACATGGCACTACAGGGTAATACATGGTACTACATGGTACTACATGGCACTACAGGGTAATACATGGTACTACAGGGTTGGCTCTAGCTCTGGCTCTATGTCTGAAGGGTCTTCTTCTTCGCTTTCTACCTCGTCTGCCTCAGGTTCAGCGACAACTTCAAACTCTCTTTCTCCTTCTTCCTCATTATCAGAGAGCTCCAGATCAGAGTTACCCTCCACTATCCTGTACAGGAGTCTCTCTGCATCAGATCTGTCACCTAGAACTTAGGGACCTGCACTGGCTCCCCATTGCTGCACGTATCCGCTTCAAGGCCCTCGACCTAGCATACCGTGCGGCAAAGGGAACCGCTCCCGCCTACCTCCGGTCAATGGTCTCTAACTACACACCCTCAAGACCCCTACGCTCTGCATCTTCTGGCCGCCTCAGACCTACTCCTATCCAAGCTCCCGGAGGGTCATCAAAGAGAAGCCGCCTATTCTCAGTCCTTGCCCCACAATGGTGGAATGAACTACCCATCCCAGTTAGGACAGCCGAATCCCGTCCAATCTTTCGCCGTCGACTAAAGACTCACTTCTTCAACCATTATCTGAAATGAAAAAAATAAAATAAAAAATCTAACCGTGACTAACCTTACTGTCATGCACTTGTCCTAATAAACTAACCTACACTGTAACACGCAACACTTTGATAAACATTGTTACTCAGCTGATAGAGTTGTACCCTTCTTGCTGTCTTGTCGTACAGAACTTGTAAGTCGCTTTGGATAAAAGTGTCAGCTAAATGACTAAATGTAAATGTAAATGTAAATGTAGAACAATGTTCAGACATGTTAAGAATTTTAACATCAAAATGGACCCAATGTCCTTTTTAATTGACATTCAGAAAAGTGCTACTACATCAAAATGAAAAATGTTGAATTGCATTTTAAACTCATTCTATTCCTAACATGTTAAGGAACAAGAATATATATGTTTATCATAGTAGAAAGTAAATTATTTGACTTAATCCTCCTCTTTTTATAAAATGTGCTTGTCGCGATGCTAGCCATGTTTGCTGAAAAGAAAGAGGAAGTTCCCACAATTAACAAGTAACAAATGAGATATCACTGGAAAGCCCAGGATGTCCTCTTTAACGGACAACAGGAGTTAACACTTTGAGTGCCAGCAGGGGGCGCCAGAAATAGCGCTTGAGTGCCAGCGCTGTAGTCAATGGGAGGGCGTTCACATTTGCGAACGCATAAACTATATCTTAAATTATGCCCATGTGTCTAATACGCCCGTAGCTTATCAATGACTTGTTTTCAGTCAACATTGTCGAAACGGATTGTTTTTTAATCGTTACATTTCCGTTTTATACCATTTTGAAAAACGCTCGTTTTTTGAAACTTCCAGAAAAAAAATTATTCTGCAGGAATCGCGCTTTACTGTAATACACAAAACACGTTGTCATTTTTCGGCCTATTTATGTATCGTTTTCAAATAAACGCTAGATTATCGATAGTATATGTGTACTTATGCACGCTAGAGAAGCGGCCTGAAAAATCGATTATCTTATTTCCTGATCAGCACACACACACTCACAGCCACACACACACATATGGGACACGCTGAGATATAGGTGAAAAGAGCTCTGATTATCCCAAGACTGGTCAAATAGATTCCTTACCTCAGATCAGATCCAAAAAGATCATTCCAATTCCTGATCGCCATTCCAAATATCGAGCATGTTTATTGATCCAACGCTGGGTAGTGGAAACACATATTCCACACTGTTCTGTGGGTGGGCAATGACTGTGATCGTCTCCGGTTACATGCCTGACAAGTAAAATGTGGATTCCGGACTATTTTTTTCCCATCCATTTCATTCAGTCGAATCCAATGGGCGCAATACCATCCGGAGAGACGATAGGGGGCGGTATTTTCCCTGTTCGAGCTCAGACAGATCCCCACTGGTAACGTGAGGCTAGATTGATGAAAAATGAATGGAAATCGATAATAAAAAAATAACGATTAAATAACGAGTTTCTCGTGGCTGGCACTCAAAGTGTTTTAATGGTGTAGCTCAAAAACCTGGAGAGAGATATGCATGGTCAACCAATGTCCTCCACAGAGGACAAATATCAAAGAACGGGTCCCAGGAGAATATATAAAATAGACAACTATGGACTCTAAGCTGGAAATCAATGCATCAAGACTTGAATGTGTGATGTCATCAAATGATTTTTGGAGTTGGTCCATTGACAATGAATTAGTGACCGACTTTGTGGGCTGTTTTGTTTGAGCTAGTACATCCAAATCCGTTTTTATTCAAATGTATGTGCTTACAGCTCTGAATCAGAACATGTACACATAATTCCAATAAAATCGCCATGGGTACCGGCGTCACAGTCTCCTATTGTTCCACGATTCCCCGCCAAACGGAGCAGCTCCAGGATGTATCCTTTGATGACATCATCATCACTGGAGTCTCGTCTCTCTGGTGTTTCGGGCTCAAGGAGAGACTCGCTCATAATCACAAATCGAAACTGAGCCGTACTGTGTTGTGGAAATAACCTCACGTGGATTCTATTTTAGGGTAGATTTTCCCTTCAAACTGCTGACAGACAAACTCTGGCCCTGCAGGGGAGAGAGAGCAGCAGCACATTGCTTGACATCACTTCAACGGGCCCTGTGTTCCACAATCCTCTTTTGTTCAATGGGGCAGGACCCTGTGCTTTTGTTACAATTATCCTATTAGGGAAAGCCTTTCATTCACAGGTGATTCAGTACTCCCCCGCACGTGCCTATTGGCGCATCTCCACTATACCTTACCTCGCGGAATCCGTGCTCCCTAGTTAGTTTTACTCTCTTTACACCGCCAAACGCCCTGTGCAGAGCCTGCGGTGCTCCGGGGCTCTGTACCAAAGGTACTATCCGTGCTGCTACATGATACTACTGCAGAACGATGATTAGTCGATGGAAATCGTCACAAAAACGTCACTCCCATGTTCGTGTTCACCGGCAGGCACCAACCGCCATTTTTTAAAACACCACAACAGCAGGAAACTTTCTCTTTTTCCACCTAAACGGTTCGCAAAAATATGTTTCTGACAATGAGAAATTGGATACGCAAATTGCTGGATCTTAATTCATATTTGATCTGCAATGCCTAGTTTGACAGTTTGATCTGGATTTTGTGAGCCAGGCACGACTGTACTGTACAGATAATTCAACACAAAACTAACTTTGGAGGCGGCAAAAACAACAGGCAACACGGCACATGTAGGATACAAAAGCACACAAGATTGCATTTGCAGGTTCAGGTAACTTCAGTCAGAGAAACCTATAGGAGGACTCATTTTGCCACGGCAGGTCACCTGAAAATGCAATCACGTGATAGATTGCGTTGCTCAGTTTAAAAGGAAAATATTATAAACATTGCACTTAACTACTAACTATAACCAAGCCAGCAGCGTAATTCCACGTCTTTACATTACGTTGCGCTCAATTGGCGAGCATTCGTTTTCTGGCCTATGGTATTTTCACCGAACCTACCAGCTGTCCTGTACCGTGCCATGCCGGTCTATGGAGAAGCGGCATATGTTATACTATCTTGATCCGAGGGGCCTACGGCACTTCAGACTTTCTGCTGTATTCATTCTTATCAGAAATGACAGGATAGGACTAGTACCCTTTTTATATTTCCCTCTTACCTTAAGTAGCTGGAGGTGCCTGTAGAACATCTGCAGAGTTACAAAAACCATAGTCCAGGCCAAAGGAAGTTGAGCTCTCTGGCCGTTTCACTGTTCCCTGAACTGCTTGAAATGCCTTGTTTGTAGTCCAGCCTTTCTTTCTAGAATGCCTTGTTTCTAGTCCAGTGCTTTCTTCAGTTAATATCTACCTGTCACTATGTAACACAATAGTTTACTCTTGGCATATATGTCTATTGATGATTATTATTGTTCACTCTTGTAATAAAGAAAATTATACGCTCTGGTCTCACTCCTGATTTACTTAAAAAGGAAAGTCTTGTCGCTTGTAAACTATTTCTCTCTCTTTTTCCCCCTAAACGGTTAGCTAAAATGTGTTTTTTTCCCCGAGAAACATGATATACAATTGCTGGATCTGCAATGCCTAGTTTTACAGTTTGATCTGATTTCGTGAGACAGGAAGTACAGCCACCCAGGGGAGAAATAGTTCATTTTCATTTAGAGACCGGAGCCAAAACAGCCTGTTTGAGCCTGACTGCTGAATGACTGTACAGCTGTAACTAGGTGCTTATTTTACCATTAACTCATTCTGCGCCAGTCACGAGAAAAGTCGGGTTAACTCGCCAACCGTTCAGCGCCAATCACGAGAAAACTCGGGTTTTAATCGTTATTTCTTTTATTAGCTATATCCATAGATTTTTCATCCATCCAGCCTGATGTTATCATTGGGAATGGGTCTGAGCTCGCAAAAGGGCAAATACCGCCGCCTTCCAGCCGGTATTGCACTCCATTAGAAATGGTGTAGTTTCTTTTCTGGGCCGATCTGAGCCGTGCGGGTGGGGTTTAAATACTCCGGCAGGACTAGCGTTTACAACGATACATCTGCGATGCTGCCCCCCCCTTCATATGCAATGCCGGACAATGTGGGACGGACCTCCACGAGCAGTATTTGGAATGGCGATCAGATAATTGGATTATTTTTTGTACATTACATCAGAGACCAGGTAAGGACTCTATATATCCAATCTTGCGTTGATCTGATATTTCTTTCTACTGCGATCGAAGCTGTCTGTGTGGAATATGTTGTGCTTTTTACCGTTGGCTGCGGTGGGGGGGGGCGACCCCCCCCGCTACGAGGGCGATTTCATGTATGCACAAGGAGACATAATAATGATAATCTAGCATTGATTTCAGGAAGATTAGATAATCAGGCGAAAAATTACAACGTGATAAGTGTATTCCACTAAAACGCTATTATCGCGTATTTTCCTGGGATTACTAAGAATCACCAAAAGTATCCTCATATTCAAAACGGTATAAAACAGAAATGTACGGATGAAAAAACAATCTGTTTTGTGCATGTTGACTGGAAGCAACTCACTGACAATCGACGGGTGTATTAGACTCATAGCTATAATATAAGATATATTTTAAGCACTCGCAAATTTCGCAGTCTCCCCATTGATTAAAGCGATGGCGTTCTAGCGCCCCCTGGCATCCCCGACCCCTGGCGCTGATTGAGTTAAACATGCAAATGTTTGTAAATAAGCACAATAAGCTCTTTGAAGCCTCACCTCTTCTTGTTGAAATGAATAACAATAATACAATAGCACTATGTGTCCTTGTTCTCCACTATAAATGGGAGATTTCTGTGGTGTGTACATGCAGTATACTATGACCTACAATAAAAACAAATGACTGGTACCCTTGGTGTAAAACATAAAAGTATTTAAAAATTGACCCCTAGGGTCTGCTTTGTCCGTGGCTGGAGGCATTATTATACCCTGGTTGTCACAAAGTACCCCCTCAGGTCATTACTCCCGGGCAGCCATGGAGCCCTTGGCAGACAGAGCCAGAGCTCCATTATCTGGGACGAAGAGAGGAGCTGGAGTGGAGAGGAGGGGAGAGATGAGAGGAGGTGAGGAGAGGGAGGAGGAGAGGAGAGAGGGGAAGGGCTGAGTGGAGCAGAGGAGAGGAGAGAAGGGGACATGATGGGGAGATAGGGGAGGAGAGAGGGGAGGAGGAGAGTGGAGAGGAGATGTGAGCTGAGAAGAAGAGAGGAGAGGAGAGAGGGGGACATGAGAGATGGGGAGAGAGGGGAGGAGGAGAGTGGAGAGGAGGAGAGTGGAGAGGAGGAGAGGTGAGCTGAGGAGAGGAGGGGAGAGGAGAGGAGATAGGGGAAAGGGAGATGAAAGGAGAAGAGAGGAAGATAAAAGGGGAGAAGGGAAGATGAGAGATGGGGGAGAGGAGAGTAGAGAGGGGAAGGAGATATTGGGGAGAGGGGAGGAGAGAGGGGAAGGAGAGATGGGGAGAGGAGAGAAGAAAGGAGAGGAGAGAAAGGAAGAACCTAGGAGAGGAAAGGAGAGGAGGGGAGAGAGGAGAGAACAGAGGGGAAGAGGAGAGAGGGGAAGGGGAGATGAGAGATGGGGAGAGGAGGGGAGAGAGGGGAAGGAGAGATGAGAGATGAGGGAGAGGAGGGGAGAGAGGGGAAGGGGAGATGAGAGATGAGGGAGAGAGGAAAGGGGAGGAGTGAAAGGAAGAGCCTAGGAGAGGGGAGGAGAGGAGAGGGGGAAAGGAGGGAAGAGAGGAGAGAACAGAGGGGGAGAGGAAAGGAGAAGACTGGCCATGGATCTGAGGGAAGCGTGACGAAGAGGGAGGCGGCTGTTCTGACGGGTTTTTGGGGCATCGCCCAGGAGGCTGCATAGAAGCCTCCCATGTGGGACATGTTGGACTGGTAGCTGGCACACACTGGCATGGAAATACTTAACCCACAATCAAGGACATAATTGCATATTTTTTTCATCTGTTTTCTATTTGATGCATATATTCTCTTTAGTTAAATAATGTTCTATCTCACACGTTCCAGCCCATTGGAGTGGAGATGAGAGCGCCATGTTTTATTTGTGTATTAAATCAAAGCAAAAGCCCATCTAAAGTAAATGTAAGTATTATCATTCTATATGGTCAAACAAAGTGAAGAGATACTTGTCAAGCAACATGTATAACGGTCATCGCGAAATGCATACCACATCAATGGACTACAGTCTTTTCTTTTAAATTAATAGCAGAGAAAAAGAGTATAGGTTTCTGCAGGACTAAATGTCTTCAGCTCTATCATATCATACAGTGCAGTGTGTAGGGTTGGTCTGGTCTTTCCAAAGACCCAAGATCCGGGACAGTAATATTTGTGGAAAAGGCTCCCTCTTGTCTTGTATATTACACACTTATACTAAACATGTAAAGGTACCGAAATGTGGTACCGATTGATCGAACATGAATTGGTACTCGGTAGAACTGATGTAATTTGGTACCCAACCCTAATGTGTGTAGGGATGAGCCTGAATGATGCCTGTACTGGTCTGATCTCTTGCCTTTCAAGAGCTCCAGCATGTCGGGACACATTGATTGATTGCTTGAAATTTGTATTAACAGATTGCAGAATGGGTACAATACAGTACGGCTCAATACACACAATTGCATGCGTCTTGTTTACATCAGGGTCCCCCATTTTCAATTCATAATGAACTGTACACTGCAGGTACAGTGGCAATACACGTGAAGATCAGCTGTACACACTGACCTTAGTTTGGGTATAATTATTATTACAGGAAACACTGTAAGCAGTATAACTAGTACAAGTAGGTGGGGATAGTATATACAGGTATGTAAAAAGGATTATATGCAGGTATATACAGACATGTGAATATACAGCGACAGTGAATATAAATATGGTATATACAGCATTATTGTACATGCTATCATACAGAGTTATATGGGTAGACTATAGTTTTAATTGTTAGACATGCTAGATAGGGCATTTCACTGTATGCCCTGGCACTGGCGGACTCAGGGGGGGGGCGATCGCCCCCCCTGTTTGCCCCACGGTTGAAAAACGCGCGTTAAAGTGCCCTTTTGAGTGGCGAAAAATTTGAGGGTGTGCCCTATTGGTGCTCTTCCAATGGTCTAAACTTGACCATGTGCCCCCACAGTTGAAAAACATCACGCAAAAGTGCCCTTTTGAGTGCTTTTGTGCCCCATGGTTAAATAATGTCATGCAAAAGTGCCCTTTTGAGTGGAAATAATTAGAGGATGTGCCCTATTGGTGCCCCTCTAATGGTTAAACGTGACCATGTGCCGCCACCCACAGTTGAAAACATTGCGCTAAAGTGCCCTTTTGAGTGGTGAAAACTAGAGGACGTGCCCATTGGTGCCCTTCCAATGGTCTAAACTTGACCATGTGCCCCCACAGTTGAAAACATCGCGCTAAAGTGCCCTTTTGAGTGGCAAAAGTGAGAGGACGTGCCCTATTGGTGCCCCTCCAATGGTTAAACTTGACCATGTGCCCCCACAGTTGAAAATATTGCGCTAAAATGCCTTTTTGAGTGTCGAAAATGAGAGGACATGCCCATTGGTGCCCTTCCAATGGTCTAAACTTGACCATGTGCCCCCACACTGGCATCCAAGGTAATAAAAAAAGTCAACCAACGAACTAGATTCTTGTACCGGATCTCCTCTCTGGTAAACAAGAATACCCTGAAGACTCGCATTCAAGGGTACTACGACTATGCTTGCACTTCATGGTACCAAAGCACCTCAAAGGCGCTAAAAACAAGATTACAAACATCACAAAACAAACTGGTCAGACTACTACTTGACCTTACTCCTAGAACCCACCTCACCCCTGCCCACTTTGACTACCTAGGATGGCTTAGAGTAAACGACAGAGTACAGCAACTTGCAATGGGCCTGGTCTACAAGATACACTACACGAATAAGGTACCAATGTACATGTCAAAATACTTCCCAAAGGTCAGTGAATACCACGATCACAACACCAGAGGAAGCTCAACAAATCATGTTAAACCCAGATTCGGCTCAAACAAGGGACTAAACACATTTCGCAATTATGCCACATCAATGTGGAACGCCCTACCCAAAGCTGTAAAAGAATGTGAATCCCTACCCACATTCAAAACCGCTCTAAAAGAGCACCTACGGGAGGCTGCGATTCGAAACTGGCCACCGTAAATGTCCAAACCCCCCCACCCCCTCCTAATAGACAGTCTCCTCCCCACCGTATGTATATATTCTCTCCCCACCGTATGTATATTTCTCTTCCACCACCCACCCCCTCTTAATGTACAGTCTCCTCCCCACCATATGTATATATTCTCTCCCCACCGTATGTATATTTCTCTCCCACCCACCCCCTCCTAATGTACAGTCTCCTCCCCATCATATCTATGTATACTCTCTGTCAGGATCTATGGGTAACAGTACTGTATATTTGCATATCATATATGTCACAAATGTAACAGTACTATATACCTGTATGTCATGTATGTCCCTATGCCATAAATGTCATGATGTCATGTATGTTGTGTATGTCATAAATGTCATGCACTATGAATAAAAATGGGGGACCCTGATGTAAACAAGACAAACGTCTTTCTCTGGTCTGCATCCCCTTAACAATTGTATGTATTGAGCCGTACTGTATTGCCTGGTCTCTTTTGAAAGATGACATTCTGGAGTTTCTGATAAAATAAGGACAACTCACCTTTAGTGCTAATGAAATAGAGTAACATAGGTCTGAACTTGAGTTGTAGAAAAACGTGTTACTCACGTTTTTCTGTAGTAGTCCAGAAGTAGTTTTCCCCAGAATGGCTGGAGGCTTAAAAAACACCCGAGATCCATAGCCTTAAGTCTTATGTAGATCATAAAGATCCGTTCAGAAATGAGTGATTAGGAATGATTTTGGTAAACTGTGTGGTGTAGTGACTACAGTATTGGTTCGTGTTCATCTTCTGACTATGTTGTGTAGTGGGAGGGAACTAATGATCTGGCACCGGGGCCAGAGGGGACATCTATTTAGGTTGCACTGGTTGTTATTCATTCATTACTGTGCTGGGATTCATGTGCTGGTGTTCTTGTTTACTGACGTGGCTTTGTACATTAAACAAGCATTACGTTACCTCCGTTTATTCCTCTTTCCTCCGGGCACTACAGTACAAAAGAAAAGCTCAGTTTTCTCATAGACTTCAACTAATTCTGCGTGACTTTTCACCTAGATCCCTGATTCGTACATCCCCAGGTGGGGTATCATTGGAAAGCCAGACTCATTGGCTACAATCCTGTGCAATCATTTTCGAGATCGCCAAATGATTGACGGAACTAGAGCCCCAAAAGTAGCAATATCGTGTACTTCGCGCAAGCCTCACATATCGGCATGTAACTCGAGAACCGCTGAATGGATCACCTGGAAGGGCTATCGACAGGCAACTAATGCAATAGGGGGTATCTGCAGAGCCGCAGAGCCAGGCGTGGACGGGTTTGAGGCGGGGCTTCGTGGCGTGGACAAGTATTTGCACTACTGCGCATGCGGATGAGGGGGGGGGGGGGGGGGGCTCTCGGATGAGGGGGGGGGGGGGCTCTGGAGCGAAACAGTAAGAAACTTGAAAGAAACTTGAAACTTGAACTTGAACTCTCTCGCTCGCTCGCTCCCTCGCTCCCTCTCTCTTGACACACATACACAACTTAACTTTCGTCTCGTTTACATCAGGGTCCCCCATTTTCAACTTCACTTTTGTCTCGTCGTCTCGTTTACATCAGGGTCCCCCATTTTCAACTTCACTTTCGTCTCGTTTACATAGATCCCCCATTTTCAACTTAACTTTCGTCTCGTTTACATAGGTACATAGACAGTAATGTTACATCTAGACATTTATGACATACCAGATCTAGTAATAATAGAGTATATACATTTGAGGGGGAATACATTTACATTTAGTCATTTAGCTGACGCTTTTTATCCAAAGCGACTTACAAGTTCTGTACGACAAGCCATCAGGAAGGGCACAACTCTATCAGCTGAGTAACAATGTTCATAAAGTGTTGAGTGCTACAGTGTAGGTTAGTTTATTAGGACAAGTGCATGACAGTAAGGTTAGTTAGGGTTAGATTTTTTTTTTTTTTATTTTTTTATTCAGATAATGGTTGAAGAAGTGCGTCTTTAGTCGACAGCGAAAGATTGGACGGGTTTCGGCTGTCCTAACTGGGGTGGGTAGTTCATTCCACCATTGTGGGGCAAGGACTGAGAATAGGCGACTTCTCTTTGATGACCCTCCCGGAGCTTGGATAGGAGTAGGAATAAACTGTACATATACAGCACTGTTTGAACCTGGCACACAACATACTTCACATGTCATTTTTCTTTTTGTGGAGACGAAGATGATGAGTACCAGTCTTCTCCTCAGACATATAAAATCAGTTTTTCAATACAAGTACGACAATGCAATATTCTGGTAATTCTACACTGTACCACTATACATAGTTAGGTCTAATAGCGATATGACCAGGACAACACATACTGTGACAATAAATTCAAAACAAGACATTTAAAAGAGAAAATGTTTCAGATAATAAAAACGAATCTGATGATTAGGATAATGTTGGCATGCCTTTTGTCGACATCTGGGGTCCAGAAGATTTCTTCAGCCCTCTTACTGGTGACCTCATTGACTGCTGCAATAGCGCTTATAGTGGCCTGTCATGGAGAGAGAAGATTATACAGTTTACCCCATGAGACAAAGGCAAGTAAATTATCCCCTGGATCATGCATTATTTTTCAATAACTGCACACATTAGAATTGAAATCTCTCAACAAAGGCTTGTTTCATACATAGTGAAAAGTAAAAATATCATACAAATTCACCTCAGGCAGCAAGACCTCAAGGATATAGGCTACATTATCCAGGATGGGTACAGATGAGACTGTGCTGGCCAGGATGTTTGACAAGAAGTCAAACACTGCGTTTTGATGCCCGTCGTCCTGAAAATAGAGTGGGGCACACGTTGACCATGACCGCTTCTTGCTTGGTGACCTCTGGATGTACTTCTGCAACCAGTTTGATGGTTCTCTGCCACTTACGACGGCCTGAGTGTACAGAAAAGCAAGGAGAGAGAATCGTCCAGGATCAAATCATTGTAGACAGTCAGATAGGCTTGGTAAACACAGATTTGGCAACAGGTGCCAACATACTGTACCTTTAGGTGTTCTTTAGTCCGATGTGCTGTGATGATGAAGTCCACCCGCTTTTTTTGTTCAGCACTGCGGTCCATGGCAACCTGGAGGTGTTGTGGGATACTGGTAGTAATCCTTGAAGTCCGAGGCACCCTGTAAACAGGTTGTAGCAGTCCTTGGAGCAGACACCTCGACTCCCTGGTCCTGTGGGCAAACCTCTTGCCGTGCCTTTCAAATTATGAAAAACAATTATAAGTTATTATTGCTTCAACACATGTTGACTAATTATACTCCAAGATACTGTAACGTACCCCTCAGTTTGGAAGCGCTCCATTAGTAGAGTACACCACCACTCACGAATTGAGTTCATGTCCAACTAAAAATCACAGACATGACAAACAATAACATGGGATTATCATTAATGGCCAATGAGTTGTACAATTGAGCTATATTGGTAGGCAATGGCATGATGTCATGAGAATGATATGAAGTGGTATTTTTAAGTAATTGCAATCACAAGTATCTCTGCTTGCAAGTTGTGCAATATGTGTTACATAGGCCCTTTACTTTGGTTGGAAATACAGACCTCTGTGAACTGGAACCGGGTGTTGGCGACAATGCAAAGGGTGTACTGAAAAAAGGGGAGCCCAAGAGCGCTTTTAATTTCCTAACTCCACTAAAACGTGGTGCATCCAGCAGCAGTTATATGTAATGTTCTGCGTCTTCAATAGAATATATATATTCAAGGGTAAAACCAATGTATACCAATATGAAACAATCTTACCATAAGCATAAAAATCCCACAGTCAATTCCATTTGTTTGTCTTGGAATGAACATGTGCTAGAAATGAAATAAGTTATTAATGCCCATGAAGAAAAGAAAATGGGGGCTTTATACATATGTTATCTTACAACATAACAATGATGGCAGAAATCATGGGGATAATAGTAATGACTGTATTAGCTTTTGGACTCTTTATACTCTCACATGCTCCAGTCCACACGCATGCGCACACACATTGCGCACTCCAACACATAGCGAGAGAGCCCCCCCCCCTCATCCGCATGCGCAGTAGTGCAAATACTTGTCCAGGCCACTAATACTTGTCTACGCCACGAAGCCCCGCCTCAAACCCGTCCACGCCTGGCTCTGCGGCTCTGCAGATACCCCCTACTCAACTAATGGGGCTTTAATTCGATATGTATTAAAAAATATGCACAACCGAGCCACTAGAGGTCGCCAAAGTGCAGGTGGGCAAATCGTTCTCAAGTGGGCCCACATGTGGGCCCCCACCTGATAAGAGGTTTTAAAAGTGGGTTTAGTATTGGCCTATAATTTATGATTACAGAATGCCAAGGAGAGAAAGAAATCGGAAGAATATTAAAAATCTGCTGAAAAATGCTCTTTAAAAAATTGGGTCTAAAAGCAACTAAGGGAGGAGATAAGGATATGTTATGCATTTGTAAGTCCTCACTACTAGATACATGTACAAACTTGTCTCACAGAGCCATAGTTTGGATTATAACTGAGAATCTGGTGCTAACATGGTCAATAATGCTTATTTTGGACAGACAATTGTGTCTTAAAGATTTGTATTGACCAACCATAGACCCTTTTTATTCCAATCAAGGCAAGAGGGCTAGTGGTGGTAGTGCTATATGACATATTATTTTATAATACAATTATAACATTTTAGGCTACAGTACGAATATTATATACAGTGCAATTATATTAATATTATAAAACAAATATTATTTGCTCCACCTTAGATAAAGACAGTACAGACAATGAAGATGGAGATATTCAAGAGGGAAATAATGATATCAGGAAGAGAGATGGTGAAGAAGTGTGTTATGTAGTACGTACGTAGTATTTTGTATGTAGGTAGGTGTAGTAATAAGACTCAGGAAGCAGGTTACTCTTTTAGCCTTTTAGTCAAGCAGGTTAGCATGGTAGGTTACAGCAGGGTACATTCTGTTCTATTCTCCTTCTGCGTGTACACTTCTTCTGCACACTTCAGCTGTCGGCATAACAGGGCATTGTATCAACTACGCCCCACAGTGGAGACTCTTGGGAAGTACCTCTTCAACATGCATTACAGAACACAACATCTCCCTTTTCTGTAATAGAATGTTACTTGCTACTCAGCCTTATGCAAATTTAGAACTTTTGCTTTTTCCACTTTCTTAAGTAAACTGAACCAAAAGTCAGTATCATAAAACGGGTAACTCAAGGTAATCATTAAACAAAGGGAGCACAGGTTATTCAATCATTATCAAGATATAATTATATATGCTCAACCAATTTTACTCTTAGTTCTCACTCAGTGTGCAACAAAGTCCTGATGCCAACTAGGTTTGTTTCTTGCACGCGACTGTGCTGGAGTGTGACCGCTGAGCGCTGTCAGGGCAGGGCGGATCCCTAAGTCCTGCTCATCTGGAGTGTTCGAAGTGTGAGCCAGAAGGGATGCGTTCCATTTCTTTCCATCACTGAGCAGAAAGGTGTTTTTGCCAATCTTCTTTTTCACTGTCATTGGTGCACTGTATCTCGAGTGTGCTTTGGGGACGTGATGTGGTGTTCTAATCCTGACTCTCTCCCCCTCCCGAAAAACAGGTGCACGAGCGCCACGCTTAGCATCTGTGTAGCGCTTCATTTTGGCTTGCTTGTTTTGGACCGTTTCTCTCACAGTCTCGTCCTGTGAACTCACAGTAGGCTGCAAGGGCAGTATGTCCAGTTTGGTGCGCATTTTACGACCGTAAAGCAGTTCATGTGGTGAAACGCCAGTGGTGGCGTGGGGAGTGGCTCTGTATACTTGCAGACACCCCAACACAGCCTCTTTCCACGGTTGAGACTGCTGGATCGCTGTCTGAATGCAACTCCTCAGAACACGATGGAAGTGTTCAACAGCACCATTAGCCGCCGGATAGTAAATTGAAATCCGATTGTGAGCAATGTCTCTTTCCTTGAGGTACTCGGCGAAGGCTGCTGATGTGAATTGAGGTCCATTGTCTGTGACGACGCTCTCTGGGTTACCATGGCGACCGAACGCAGAGCTTATGAACTTGGTTACATCCGTAGTTGTAGTGTTGTGAGAAAAGGCTACCTCTGGCCACTTAGAATAGTAGTCCGTCAGTGTGATCGCGTAACGGCAGGCTGGCACAGCTGACTCGAAGGGCCCGACTATGTCGAGGCCTAGCTTCTTCCACTGGCCGTCTGGCAGTGGAACTGGCTGTAGTGGTGCAAAATAAATCTTGGCCGTCTTGTCATTAGACTGACAAGAGACACATTTGGATATGTCGGCCTGAACCTGAGAGTGCATCTTCGGCCACCAATAGAGATCCTGCAGACGCTGCTTAGTGCGTACGACCCCCTGGTGGCTCTTGTGTGCCAGTGTGAGCAATGTATGGCGTAAGGACACTGGTGCGATGAGGCGGTTGCCTCTGAGGACATAATTGTCCTTGACTGACAGTTCCTCTCTGATCTTGAAGTATGCAATCAGATCTTGGCTCACTGATTTCGCTGAGTGAGGCCAACCCCTGTAATCTGACCACGCAGTGCAGTCACTTCAGGGCAGGTAGAGCAAGCAGCCCCAAACTCAGTCACCGACAGGGCACTGAGTGTAGCAGATATGTGTGCTACTATCTCGGGCTCCACATCCATAGCAGAGTCGGTAGAAGCAGTAATAGTAGCAGCAGTAGTAGTAGCAGCAGTAGTAGTAGCAGCAGTAGTAGTAGCAGTAGTAGTAGTAGTATCAGTTGTAGCAGTAGTAGCAGTAGTAGTAGTTGTATCCGCAGCAGCAGTAGTAGCAGTAGTAGTAGTAGTAGTATCAGTAGTAGCAGTAGTATCCGCAGCAGCAGTAGTAGTATCAGTAGAGACGGCGTCCCTGACCGTGAAAGGCAAGCGGCGTAACTTCTGGTGGACTGGCTTAACAGTAGGGTACATTTTTACACAATGCACAAAGCCTTTTGCACAGCCAAATGCCGTAGGAGCTGTGACAGTAGTAGCCATCACAGGGGCAGGTGTAGAAGGCGTAGGAGCGGAGGAGGGGAGGACAGTAGTTCCACTAATGCAGAGGTGGAGTGCAGTCAACAGCTCCATTCCCAGCAGGGGGAGTTCCTTTATCCACGACGTAAAATGTAGCAGGGACCGTGACATTGTCTCTCCTCACCTGAGCCTGTAGGCAGGGCCGCCTGGGAGAAATGCGAGGCCCTGTGCGAGATTTAAATGCGAGCCCCCCCCCCCCCCCCCACGCCCCCCCCCCCCCCCCCCCTAAAGGTAAAAAAAAAATTATATTAAATTTTTTTTTCTTTTTCATACAGTCAACATATTCTTAAATAATAGCGCTGCCCGAGGCTGGGCATGATACAGTCAACATATAGCAAGAGAGAGAGAGAGAGAGAGAGAGAGATGAGAGAGAGAAAGAGAGAGAGAGAGAGAGAGAGAGAGAGAGAGAGAGAGAGAGCTCCCGTTCTACAGTCAATATACAGTGTTATCGCTGCACAGACCCGGCAATGCCCCTAACCAGAGGAGAGAGAAATATAATATAGTTAGTAAAAGCACTATATAAGCTCAGAACACAGCTCAGAACACAACACAGCTTAGAACACAGCTCAGAACACAGAACACATCTCAGAACACAGCTCAGAACACAGAACACATCTCAGAACACAGCACAGAACACAGCTCAGAACACAGCTCAGAACACATCTCAGAACACAGCTCAGAACACAGAACACATCTCAGAACACAGCACAGAACACAGCTCAGAACACAGCTCAGAACACATCTCAGAACACAGCTCAGAACACAGAACACATGCAGAACACAGCACAGAACACAGCTCAGCACACAGCTCAGAACACAGCTCAGAACACAGGACACCTCAGAACACAGAACACATGCAGAACACAGCTCAGCACACAGCTCAGAACACAGCTCAGAACACAGAACACAGCTCAGCACACAGCTCAGAACACAGCTCGGAACACAGAACATAGTTCAGAACACATCTCAGAACACAGCTCAGAACACAGAACACATGCAGAACACAGCTCAGCACACAGCTCAGAACACAGGACTAGGTACAGACTCAGCGAGCACAGCCTAGCCATCGAGAAAGGCCGCCATAGGCAGACCTGGCTCCCAAGCGAAGACAGACTATGCACCCACTGCACACAAGATGAGGTGGAAACCGAGCTCCACTTCTTAACAACCTGCCCACTATACCAAGACATCAGAGACATATAATGACTTGACTTGGATTTATATAGCGCTCTTCATGACACCCAGAGCGCTTCACAGAGTCCATTATTCGTTCATACACAGTCATACCGGTGGTGGTAAGCTACAATTGCAGCCAGAGCTGCCCTGAGGCATATACTTCCCACAAATTGCAAACACCCAAAGAGACTTTGAAAACATGGACAATAACTCAAAACTCCCATACCTACTGGGAGAAATACAAGAATGTGCAAACACAGCAGCCAGATTTATGAGCTGCTGTGACAAGAAAAGGACATCCAACGGAATACAACCACCATAAAGACTGTACAAGAAATTCCTTCTGTAATGTACTGATTTCTTTTGTTTTATCTGTTTGATTGTTTTGTTTTGTTTGGCTTTGGCAATTTAAACGTATGTTTCCCATGTCAATAAAGCCCATTTGAATTGAATTGAGAGAGAGAGAGAGAGAGAGAGAGAGAGAGAGAGAGAGAGAGAGAGAGAGAGAGAGAGAGAGGGAGAGGGCGAGAGAGAAAGAGAAAAAGAGAGAGAGAGAGCGAGAGAGAGAGAGGTGAAAATGTGACAAGGATAATAACAGGTATTGGAGGTGAACTGAATCCATCATTTGCGACGTGCGTTTGTTTTCCCCTCTCTCACCTGGTGATGATGGCCAGGTGGGGTGGAGCCATGCAGGCCGCCATGAAGAGGACCACGTTCTCGTGCCTCGTCTGTCTGTACTCTGTAGTTCATCACCTCCTTCTTAAAAAGATTCAGGTGGTCCTGGTTGTTGCCATGCCTAGTTAGCTAGCGTTAGCTAACGCTAGTTAGCCTTTAGCTAAGCTACTAGCCAACATGGCTAGCCCGACTGAACCACACGTTAGCACTCGATAGCTAGCGTTAGCTAACGCTAGTTAGCCTTTAGCTAAGCTACTAGCCAACATGGCTAGCCCGACTGAACCACACGTTAGCACTCGCTAACGTAGCTAACGCTAGTTAGCCTTTAGCTAAGCTACTAGCCGACATGGCTAGCCCGACTGAACCACACGTTAGCACTCGATAGCTAGCGTTAGCTAACGCTAGTTAGCCTTTAGCTAAGCTACTAGCCGACATGGCTAGCCCGACTGAACCACACGTTAGCACTCGATAACGTAGCTAAAGCTAACTAGCTGTCCCTGCCTTTAGCTAAGCCGACATGGCTAGCCTGACTGAACTTTCTAACATGCAACAACTTTCATCTTCAGTCCATCTGCCGAACGACCGTCCTCTTCGTCTTGGCTGGCATAACCTCCAATGCTGCACGCACTCGCGTGGAAATAGTCAGACAGACGCACGCCGGCCGACTACCTTACCTGTAACCCCTCCCCTCGTTGAAACCAATAGTATATCTGCTGCAGAGCCCCAATAGTGTATGCAGAGCCACAGAGCTCCAATAGTATATCTGCAGAGCCGCAGAGCCCGGAACAAGTCAGACACATTCTACAAACGGGTCTAATGTGAAATATATAAGCAAAGAGTGACAAAGAGTGACACGTTCAGCCGAACGCACAATTGGAGGGGGACTTCCTACCCTCCAGAACATTTACAACAAGCGGTGCAGGGGGAAGGCTAAGAGAATCATCAAGCACTCCAGCCACCCGAACAACTGCCTCTTTGAACTGCTGCGGTCAGGCAAGCGATACCGGAGTCTTAAAGGGGAACTATCTTATAAATGGCCTTTTTGAGTGTTTAGCATTGTTTCCTAGCTATGTGAACTTATATTAATATGATCTATGTCTCATATTGGCGCATTCTTCCAATTCTCCTCTCACAATATTCACCCTCACTGAACTGAGTCATCTGAAAATGTGCGCGATATGTGATGTCAGAAAGACACTGTTGCATGTTAATGTTCAGGCGGCGCCGGCACGGCGCAGTGGTTTAGGAGCCCAGGCTCAAAACGGCTCGAGATCTTGAGGTAGAAAAATGCTGTTTTTGAGGACTTGATTAGAAATACAAAACAATGAATAAAAAAAATATATATATTACAGAGGTGTTCCATAGACTCACAGGAATTGTGTAAAAGTGCCCAAATAGTGAAAGAAATAGTAAAATAGTTCCCCTTTAAGGCGAGCACAGAAAGACTCAGAAGAAGCTTCTATCCCCAGGCCATCAGGCTGCTAAACGAACAATAAACACTATGCAACAACCATCAAATGCACACAGCACACACACCCACACGCACACACTCACTTAAACAAACACACTGCAGCACCCACTCTCCACACTTTAGATCACACAAACACACTTTATATTTATTGATAAAGGATTTGCACTACAACTCGTACACCTACTGTAAATTGTACCTAAATTGCACCTCATCCCATTTCTGCCTTGCACTATATACTATTGTATATTAGTACACTGCATAGTATATTGTATATTATATGGTAACTCAGTTACGTCTATTCTGCATCGAACATTGTACATATGTCTATACTGAACACTGTGACCTAATTTTTTTACTTCTAATTTACATGCTATACTATGTTATTTTATTTCATACTTATCTTGTCTTGCACAGTCTCTGGAGCGTAACAGTAAGAAGCATTTTGTATAAAAGTATTCTGTACTTCTGTATGACAACTATTAAAGAAACTTGAAACTTGATATAAGCAAAACTAGATTTTAGGTATGTGATGAAAAAGGGCCTCGCGGGAACGGGGACCTCGCAAAAAAATAAAAAATAAATAAACGTTTTTTTTTGCGAGGCCCCTCTTCCCGCGAGGCCCTGTGCGACCGCACTGCTCGCACACCCCCTGAGGCGGCCCTGCCTGTAGGCACCCCATGACAGGTATGCTAGCCTTGGTGTACGACACCAGCCGAACAGTAGGTGCAGATAGGGTAGTTTCACTGAAGTATTTCTCATAAGTAGACAGTGGCATTATGGATACTGCTGAACCTGTGTCCACAACCAGTCTCAATTCCTGAGCCTGGGTAGTAGGTGTGTGTACATGCACATTGCACACAATCCTTTTTGTAATGTCAGAAGCTCCCAAGCATAGCACTGTAGTTTCAGGAATTTCCACTGTACTCACCAACTGTGTTTTAGCACGGCAGACACGAGCAAAATTTCCTGTTTTCTGGCATAATTTACAAGTCACTTTCACTGCTGGACATTGTGAAGAGTTCGCCAGGTGGTTCCCCGAGCCACATCGGTAGCAAGAGCGAGTGGAAGCAGAATCAGTAGCAGCAGCAGGCTTAGCTGGACGGTAGCGCTGCCAGTCCTGTTTCTTGTAAGTAGTCTGAGACCTCGGCGTCACGGCCTGTACTGGAGCAGCACGCTCGGTAGTTATAGCTTTAGCGTGGAGTACAGCCGCTTCAAACTGCGTAGCTAGAATGATAGCCTTGTCCAGCGTCAAACCTGGTTCAAGCAGCAGACGTTCCCTTATCTGTGGGCTAGCTACATGTTCAATCAACTGATCCCGGAGATTTTCCTCAGTTTTATTATCAAAGTCACATCTGGTAGCTAGGTCACGCAAAGCAACGACGTATTGTGCAATGCTTTCATGCGGTGCTTGTACACGCTTTCTGAACATGTGTCGCTCGACTACTACGTTGATTCTTGGAGTAAAATGTGCATCCAACGCTGCCACGGCGTTAGCCACAGAATCACCTGTGTAACTGAGGGGTTACAAAACCCTGACTGTATTAAAGATTGTGATAGATTAAACCACTGCTAGGTATGTACTTTAATTACTGGCCAGACAGTACATCGAATAGATATGGTGGACACTCATAATAACACGGCATTGACAAAGAAATAGTATTTGAGGGTATTTTATTATTATGCAACATTAGGTTACAGAATGAGAATTAGGGTCGCGCTTGTATGGCGAAGAATATGCATAAAGTCAGTCAGTAGCATAAGTCACTGGGAATAGAATGATTCCTACGATGGGTACTAGGCTGACGCCACCTGGCGTATAATAGCAATTATAGAAGGCAACGCTGGTACCGCCTGGAGACACTGGGTTCCTCCCAGAGTTGTAAGGTCTGGAGGATAGAGGAATGTTCGGATACTCAGTCTGATTCAATGAAGAATAAGGGGATTCACGTACAGAAGCCAGTCCTTGTAAATCCAACGATCAGCAACAAAAGCAATAACTGTAATCCAATGCTCGATAGCAAACGATGATAGCCAGCTAGCCTCGGTCCATGAGGCCAGCCCGAATGTAAATCCTCACAAGGTTAAATCCCAAACGACAGTGGAGATTAACGATGCTCTTCTCCGGGTAACACGTTCCACAATCAATATAATCCAACCAGTAATGGTTCTGCAATCACCGCCGCTGGTTCTCCTGTGCACATGTCCAGCAGGTTCTCCGACTAGGCCTCCTCATGTGCTGGTACTAAGGTATTTAGTCCATGCGCACTGGCTAAGGTCCACTAGCTAACACAAACGAACCGCTGGGTAATGCTACACACGAACGAACTGTGGTTGGCACGATATACAATAAATTAACGACTGTTTACTTCACATTAAACTAAGTCGAACTTGACGTTACTGCATTAATCTGACACTTTACTATTCAATTCGCACGTGGTTCTCAACGCTCTGTTAGACGCACTGCTGCTCACTTCACTACACGTTGACTCGGGATGAACTTGATGAACATCTGGTTGAACAGCTACTTAGACGAACTGCTGCTGTTCGCACCTGCGCCGTATATATACTTAAGTGATTATCTAGTCCCAAACCTCAGTTCTTGTCTCGAATCAATACGCTGTCTCCGGGCATGTTACGACATGCCCGGGCTTGTCTTTGAACCTGACTTTGGGGGCTTGCGGTCTGGCGCCTACAGGCGTTATCCAATAAGGGGAGCGAATATTACTATGATTCGAACGCAGGCTTAAAGGGATATACCGTGTATATATAAATAATATACAATGTATATAAAACAATAAATGTAGATTCTCAGCTTTAATCTGGCCCTTCACAACAACCTGTATCTGGTAATGTGTAGAAAATCCGCTGACCCTCGGTACCCAGGCAATGTAGAAGGGTAGCTCTCTTCCGAGCTTCGGACCAGCCATTTCCAGTAGCATTTATTACCAGCATGTAATTCGTGAACATCTGGTGCCAAGTCTTGAACGGCATAGTAGGTTCCCCAGGGCATGGTAAAAACGACGTCGGAGAAGCTACATGTAAATTAGCCATCTCTCCTGCAGTAAAAACATCTGTTAAAAAATTCCCCGGTTCAACTTCCTCGTCGCCAATTATTATGTAGTACGTACGTAGTATTTTGTATGTAGGTAGGTGTAGTAATAAGACTCAGGAAGCAGGTTACTCCTTTAGCCTTTTAGTCAAGCAGGTTAGCATGGTAGATTACAGCAGGGTACATTCTGTTCTATTCTCCTTCTGCGTGTCCACTTCTTCTGCACACTTCAGCTGTAGGCATAACAGGGCATTGTATCAACTACGCCCCATAGCGGAGACTCTTGGTAAGTACCTCTTCAACATGCATTACAGAACACAACAAAGTGGAGGAAAGAGAAAATGCAGATGATTGAGAGAAATTATGAAGAAGTGGAGGAAAGAGAAATGCAGATGATTCTATGGAGAGAAATTATGAAGAAGTTGAGGAAAGAGAATGCAGATGATGCTATGGAGAGAAATGATGATGAAGACGGCCATGGAGATGCTAAAGAAAGCAAGGATGAAAATGCTGATAGGGAGAGAAATGATTCAAACGACACAACAACAAATAACTTGAATGCTCTCCTGTTGCCATTAAAATATCCCACTGATCCAGCCAGTATCCAGGTACAATATATTAACTTTATTGGATGAACACAGGATGAGAGAAGGAGAGGAGAGGACATGAGGAGAGAAGGAGAGGACAAGAGGAGAGAAGGGGAGTACAGGAGGAGAGATGGGGAGTACAGGAGGAGAGAAGGGGAGTATGAATGAATGAATGAAAACTTTATTTAACAGATTGCAGAATGGGTACAATACAGTACGGCTCAATACACACAATTGTTAAGGGGATGCAGACCTGAGAAAGACGTTTGTCTTGTTTCCATCAGGGTCCCCCATTTTCAATTCATATAGACATTTATGACATACACAACATACATGACATTTATGGCATACTGTAGGGACATATAGGTATTTAGTACTGATACATTTGTGACATAAACGGTATTCAAATATACAGTACTGTTACCCCTAGATCCTGACAGAGTATATACATATGATGGGGAGGGGACTGTACATTAGGAGGGGGTGGGTGGGTGGGAGAGAAATATACATACGGCGGGGAGGGAATATATACATGCGGTGGGGAGGAGACTGTCTATTAGGAGGTGGTGGGGGTTTTGGGCATTTACGGTGGCCAGTTTCGAATTGCAGCCTCCCGTAGGTGCTCTTTAAGAGCGGTTTTGAATGTGGGTAGGGATTCACATTCCTTTACAGCTTTGGGTAGGGCGTTCCACATTGATGTGGCATAATTGCGAAACGTGTTTAGTCCCTTGTTTGAACCGAATCTGGGTTTAACATGATTTGTTGAGCTTCCTCTGGTGTAGTGGTTGTGGTATTCACTGACCTTTGGGAAGTATTTTGACATGTACATGGGTACCTTAGTCGTATAGTGTATCTTGTAGACCAGGCCCATTGCAAGTTGCTGTACTCTGTCGTCTACTCTAAGCCATCCTAGGTTGTCAAAGTGGGCAGGGGTGAGGTGGGTTCTGGGGGTAAGGTCAAGTAGTAGTCTGACCAGTTTGTTTTGTGATGTTTGTAATTTTGTTTTAAGCGCCTTTGAGGTGCTTTGGTACCATGAGGTGCACGCATAGTCGTAGTACCCTTGAATGAGTGCTCCTGCCAGAGTCTTCAGGGTATTCTTGTTTACCAGAGAGGAGATCCGGTACAAGAATCTAGTTCGTTGGTTGACTTTTTTTATTACATTGGATGCCATTTTGTCACAGGAAAGATTTGCCTCTAGGATGGAACCCAGGTAGGTAATTTCGTCTTTCCTTGTGACAATATTTTCACCCACTGCAACTGAGAAGCCGTCGGTCTTGCTGAGTTTGTTATTTGAACCGAAGAGAATGGACTCTGTTTTGCCCATGTGTAATGATAGTTTGTTATCAGCGAGCCATATGCAGATTTTGCCTAGTTCCGAGCTGAGGGTTTTTTCAACCTGCAACTTGTTCTTGTCAGAGACCAGCAGGGCTGAGTCGTCCGCAAACAGGAACAAGTTGCAGTCACAGGCTGACGACATGTCATTTGCATAAATTAGGAAGAGTAGCGGTCCTAGTATGCTTCCTTGTGGAACACCACAGCTCACTGTGAGGGGGGGGGATAGAGTACCGTTTACCTCTACCATCTGTTCTCTCCCCTCCAGGTAGGATTGCATCCAGCTCACTGATAAGCTATCAAAACCAATTGCTTTTAGCTTGTCAATCAGAATGGAGTGATTGACAGTGTCGAAGGCCTTTTGTAGGTCCAGCATGACCATGCCGCAGTATTTGCCCGCGTCCACCTCTTGTTTGATGTGGTCGTTCAAATAGAGGAGGCATGTGTCAGTGGAGTGGGACGTTCTGAAGCCAGATTGGAATTCGTAGATTAGATTTTTTTCCGCCAGGTACTTTTCGACCTGTTCGTAGACTATTTTCTCCATGACTTTTGAGATGGAGGTAAGAATAGAAACAGGGCGGTAGTTGCCTGGGTCTAATTTGCTGCCCTTTTTGTGCAGAGGGGTCACTCTCGCAATTTTGAAGTCCTTGGGGACGTGTCCCTGTTTTATAGAGAGGTTTATTATGTGTGTGATGACTGGGGTGATGGCGGCTGCTGCGTCTCTGAGGAATTTGGAGGGGATGTTGTCATGGCCAGTGGCCTTGTTAGGTTGGAGGGCGCTCAACTTTTTTTAGCACCTCATCGGTTGTTACCATTTCAAGTTTGAAGTCGTCTTTGTGGACCCCTAGGTTTTTGTAGTATGCTACTATGTGTTCTACCCCATAATGCCCTGAGTGGGAGGGTAGTTTGTTTACCAGTGTTGTGGCTATGTTTGTGAAGAAGATGTTTAAGTAATTGGCTACATCCAGCTTGTCTGTGATGAGCGTGTTGTCCGTCTTTATGTTTATGTTTGAGAATCTGGTTTTAAGTTTTTTACTGCAGCCTAGTTGATTATTGAGTAATTTCCAAAGTTTGCGGGGTTTGTTTTTGTTTTCCTCAGTTTTGTCGTTGATGAGGATAGGAGGACAGAAGGAGAGGGCAGGAGGGGAGGAGAGTTAGGAGAGAGAAAGGAAGAAGCTCAACGGCACTCAAATTAACTTTAACTGTTAAACTGTTTTATATCCTGTAAAATATATGTTGTAAATAGCTTTTAAAGAATAGGTTCACTATTTTTCAACCCAGACCATATTAAAATGCTGTTTCCCAAATATTTATATTCCTCACTGATATATTTAGCATTGAGACATGTACCACTGCAGCAATGGTTTAGGCCTTCAAACACCATGATAATCTACTTTTCAAACACCATGGTAAATGTAAGTTTCAAACACTATGATAAATCCACTTTTCAAACACCATGATAATTTACTTTTCAAACACCATGATAGATCTACTTTTCAAACACCATGATAATTTACTTTTCCAACACCATGATAGATCTACTTTTCAAACACCATGACAATGAGGTGAAATAAACATTTGAAAGGTGTATTGTTCCCTGTGAGTTTTTATCATAGAGGTGTGGTTATACTATTAATCTGGATTGTCTATGTTATTCTAATGTTAATCTTAATCAAGGATGAAGACTATTTCACCATACATGACGCATCATATCTTTTTGCTCACTGATGGGGTCCCATGTTGTGCAGTAGGTGCCCTTTTTTTCTTTTCGCCCCTGCCCTTCAAACAGCCTGAGTCCTCCACTGTGCCAGTGGCGGCTCGCCACTAGGGGCGCTTGGGCGCCCCCCCCCTCCCCCCCCCCCCCCCCCCCCCCCCCCCCCAATCTTTTTTTTTTGTTTTTTGTTTTATAGCCCTATAAATAATATAAACATGTTTAAAATTAATAATATTTACTCATTTTAAGTATGTTTGTGTTTCCAATGCACAATATAACGTTAATAATATCAAATATAAATAATCGTTTTCCTGAACAGGAAGTGACTCACGTTCCGTTACCATAGCCTCATTTCTCCTAGCCTTATTTCTCTCGTCTCGGGCTAGACGCAATAGCGCTCTGAGTGCGCGTGCACGCCGTGCACTGTTTCATCGCTGTATCCGTCGCAGCCAATCAGTGCGTAACGCGCTGTGCGTTGAAATATGATGTATATGATGGAAGCCGGGCGCGATTTGAAGCGGTCTAAGCCAGCAGCCTTAGCAGCGCCTATAATTTCCGTAGCCGCATAGAGAGCAGGGTGATAGAATGCGCCAGGTAGTTGTTGGTCGGATGCACAGCAGGTCAGTCGTCACCAGTAACCAGTTCACATAGAGAAAAGACGCTTTCGGTTTATTCAAGGACTGAGTATTTTCATTTCGATTTATAGTTAGATAAAGCTACCACCATGGAATTGGATAATTCTGTTAAATCCATCAAATCAACACCGTTTGAAAGAAGGACAATGCAAGAAAAAAAAGATTTGAAACTACTTGGACCACACCAACCTGAGATCACCATTAAGCAACCAGCCACGGATAGAGGGAGACAATATACACGGTCGTTTAACAGAAGTTGTTTGGTAAGAATCGTGGTTAACTGCATGCAGTGAAACCAATGCTTTATTTTGCTTTCCTGCCTCCTTTTTCAAACGAATGGGCACCCCCCCCCTCAGGCTCTTTTGTGTTCTTGTTAACAACAGGAGATAAATGAGTGTTACTTACACAAGTCAACTTGTACAAATTACAATATCAATAGTCCACACAATACATAGACCTGTTTTACCAAGTGTACCTGGCTGACACTTAGTGCCCTCATTGATTTGATCCAGGAGGACGACGAGTGATACACAGTGTTCTGTCATTTACATGGAGCAATGGCGCCACCGCCTGGGAAATGTGGTATTGCACACTGTTTCGCAGCACAGCTGACGATAAAAAAATCGCACATGCGCACAAGCGCCCCTCCCAAGTAAAGTGACACGGGCCGCCACTGCACTGTGCCCTGGTATATGTGACAAATAAACCTCTTGAATAGATACCAATTTCCTCTCTGTGCGTTCAGTAGAAAGCTATCCGGCTGCAAGCTAGCCTAGCTTAGCACAAATGAATGGAAGTGGATACAGACCAGTTTCAAGGCAGGATCAAAACAGCAACAAAAAAAGAAGCAAACGAAAGAGGGTATCCGGAGACACATGCCTCTTCTCCAAACGCTCTCTGGCCGCATCCTGCACAGCTGCCTCCGCCACTCTGAGTTTAATTACAAGTTAAAGTGTTGTACTTCATTGCAGTCCAGAAGCCTCTGCTTAATTAAAGCTAACTGGCAGTCAACATGTAGCGTGTTTTGCTAACCATCGCAGAGAGAGAATATGACAAGGTCATGCACATCATTATTTCATAGTGAAAGAAGCAGAGGTTTACGGAGAAGAGAGAAATGTTAATGCATGAGGATTTGGAGAATATTCTGTTTGGTAACTGTTACGTGCACGGTTATTTCTTCATGAGTTTGGAAGCAAAAACCGGCATCCATATACAGTATTTTCATTTTCATAAAAGCAGTATTTCACCGTATAGCAGCTGCACTGGGAACTGACGCAACTTTCTGAGGGATATTCATTTTGAGTTTGTAATTTTACTAATTACATCTTTGATTCATAGCCACGCCACGTCCTGTGTTCTCGTTGAATCCCTCTCTCTCTTTTCAGAGACGTAACAAGTGCATGTCAGGACATCAATCAAACATGACAGCTATTTACACTCACTGGGCAAGATGAAAGGTTCCGGGCCCCATCACTCAGGCCCCCATTCAGCTAAGAGAATGGGAGAGGAGACAGACAAAGAGGGAAGCGCCTGTACATTTTTATATTCTGTCGGAATCTTGTGCTTTCATATGATAGACTTGCGCATGCGGGCACACACGCACACACACACACACTCACATCAGTACCTGCAGTGTGTGCGTACACACACACACACACACAAGCACGCACTCACGCATACATGACATGCTTGTTACTAATACATCCGTGTGTAGGAGTGTCTGTGTGTGTCTGTGCATGCACATGCGTGTGTCTTTGATGTCGAGGGTGCTGTATCTGTTGTGTATGTGTCTGTCCTCTCAAGTCATTTCCATTGCGGTGCTGAGAGTAAGATGTGGTAACAAAGGAAAAGAGAACATACTGTCAAACAACACATGTGGTGCTTCAGCGCCGGGGTGATTACAGAGACACAGCGAAGGCTTCATTCGGTCTGATGCAGGACGGGCTAATAATTGCCATTTATTGACATCGCCGTCAGAAGAGGCAGAACCTGCAGGTTGCCGTTAACGGGGTGTCCCATCTGGATCCTTACCGTTTTCTGGAAGGAACGGAAACACCGTCAGCTGGAGAACTAGCGGCTGCGGAACTCGAGAACTATTAGGAAGGTCTGACCGACCGCTAAGTGTGTCTGACTCTTAACCGCCAAAACCTGCACGGACTACAATGTATGATGTACATCATGCCAGTTGGGGTACCTTAGGTATACTGTTTACTTTTACTCTTACTCATAGTATTATATTCAGATTCAAATTCTTTATTGTAAGTTATAACATAACCGATAGGGCACACAGATCCTCATCTGCACCTTTGATATCTTTATATTCAGAGTTAATTATATTGTTTACACTGTTTATTTCTTCTCATATTTTTATATTCAGATCTAATTCTATTTTAAATATATTTATGTCTTTCTACTATTACCCTGCCCATACCTGTACCTCCCCTCCCCCATCCCCAAGGGGATCAATAAAGGATTATCTTATCTTATCTTAAAACGGCTACATCGACAGCTACATTACAACTCCAAACTCATATTACAGATCTAATACTACTCTAATACTAGTAGTACTACTCTAAGTCTCCCCACAAATGGACGGTGTGAGGTGAGTCTAGATTTCAGATTTGTTCATCTCTCTACAATTCAGCATAAACAAGTGGAAAACGTTTGTCTCTGCTCCTCCTCGGCCTTGTAGCAGTGATGTCAATAAACATCAATAAAACATCAACGAAACATCAGAATAAAAAATATATATAAATAGTATTGAAAAGAATGACATAATAGCTCTAAATTGCCATTCACTGATTTACAATACTGATTTCCAAAGAACAAAAATAAGAATGAAAAAGATGATGGTAACCATGTTTCGTCTTCTTTGTTGAGAGTGCTCTTCCCTAACAATTCGCTCAGTACTGCCACTGGTTGCATGGGAGTTATATTGCAACAAGAGAGACTCAAAAGGAGCAGGCCATCAGGCTGCTCAATGTAACATAATTCATCCATTCTACATTCATTGCACACAACATACACATCGCACACCCTCACTTTAAACATTCACATTAAACACTTTTTAAGCATTACACCGTATTTCATCTATTTATTCGTACACATTTGCACTACCTCTTCTACCTAATTTTAGCATTTGTAAATTTTTATACATTTAATACTATATTTTGTATAGTGTTTGGTATTTTACTCTTTTATTCTTTTACTGTATGAAGCACAATCTCAGGAGGCTCATACAGAACCAAGCATTTCACTATAATGTACATAATGTAATTTATAATGTACACCTTATGTGACAAATAAAACTTGAACTTGAACTTGAAACATGAACTTGCTTTCCCATCCATCACAACTGCAGGCAGCACTGAGCAAATGATTTACTGTCAAGCACCATCTTTGGCCACTTCAACAGGCTTCGTCTATCGCTATTGTCTTTTTTTAAAGTCTTGTTTTTGTCATTTTAGACTAGCCTCGCACTGAGTCTGAGACGAGTTTTAGATTTGTAATGTGGTTTTGAAGTTCTGCTTACAGCCTAATCCCATCTGGATGACAGGGCAGGGAGCTTTGTGGACCCCGCGATACTATCACGATACTGGAGAACCCCTCTCACCCCCTCTACGAGGAGCTAGCCAGAATGAAGAGCATGTTCAGCCTAAGACTCATCCCCCCTCCCCCCCCCCCCCCCCCCCCCCCGACACACCACAAACCGTCTGGGCCGGTCTTTATACCGGCACCATCAGGCTCTACAACAAAGGCTTGGGCGGCCGGATCTGCTGCCAGAACTATCACTGTCACAACTCGGGACTTGAGTATAAATATATATACTTGGCATCACTGTATCAATATAATATCGGCATTGTGATATATTGCTGTATCGATTTTTTTCACACCCCTAGAACTTTGTGAGAATGCTGTTCATTGACGACAGCTCGGTGTCCAACACCATCATCGCCCCCAAGGTCGTCTCCAAGCTCAGTGGCCTGCTGAACTCCGCCCTCTAGGTCCTCAGTGACCTGCTGAACTCCCCCTCTAGGTCCTCAGTGACCTGTGAACTCCCCTCTAGGTCCTCAGTGACCTGCTGAACTCCCCTCTAGGTCCTCAGTGACCTGCTGAACTCCCCTCTAGGTCCTCCGCTCCCTGGCAGGCAGACCACAGGTGCTGAGGATGGGCACCTCCACCTCTTTGACCATAGTCCTCATGACCATGTGGCCAAAAGCACGGCTCCAACACCATCGTCCAAGTTTGTGGACGACACAGCTGCGGTGGGCCTGATAATGCATACATGCAGCTGTGATGGCCACTCCTCTCTTTCCTGTGCGGCCAGTCTCAAAACGTGTTCATCGCACACAGGCGTAGAAGAAGGGGAGCTGTTATACCTGATGTTGTACATTTTCAAAAATATTTTCAAGCAATGTTTCACTCGGTTAACGGGAAAGGGTTACCCTTCGGAAAACCTGCCCATGTGAAGTTTATTTTATTGCAATGGTCGTAACCTGAAGGATGTGGGATGAGCGCCCACACGGTGGTTTGTGTGCTAGTCCAGAACGAGGCTGCATACATTGTATATGGCTGTAAAGGTCCAATGAGCCCAATTGTATTCACGTGTGATAATGCTAGTCCCCATAGTAGCCTATGTAGTGAGTCCATAATGTAGCGAGACCTTTTTTGTTTTTACTTGACCTCACTGTATATAATGAATGACCTATTGTGACCTCTAGGATAATCACAGCCTCATGAAACTACAACCACAAACTAGAGACCAAGGGCCACTCAGGAGATGCATGGTTTGCCAAGGTACATTTAAAATAAGTGAGGTTTTCTAAGGGGAAATGCTCACCATCCAATCGCGTGCAATTTTTCAAGAATCTGCAGAAATCTCCAGATGTAAACATCACTTTTGATACCAAATCACTGTATGAACTATTCTTCAAGGTGTCTTAATGTGGTATTTTCTTTACCATTTTATTTTTCAAGCCTTGGATGATCAATAATGGTTAAATTTTGCACCAAATCTGTGTAGTTATCAACCCAGCGACCTTGACGCAATTCCTGAGATGCCTGGTTTTTAGTGAAATCCCATAACTAAATGCTATGCCCTTTTATGAGGCTTGAGGTGCTCGGGTGTTACTAAGTTAGGCTAAAGGAATATCTGCTCCACTATGTCCTCCACACAGAACCCAAGGCCTTCCGCCTCGTGACATGTGACAATCACAGGTTCTAGAACGATACATGTATGAATTTCAAAGAGCCTCTGTAAGAAATAGGCATTCATGTGTTACAGATATATTCTTGAAATATACTAGTAAATAGGTGCCTAAATGAATGGACAACTAAAGGCCGTGGGGAACTTTTCAAAATAAACAGGTTTACGGTGAGCAATATACCAGTTGACGGTTGATCATTATGATCACCTCTGGATGGTCCCAGCCGGTGACACATTTATTAGTATGCAACAGATGGAAACATGCGTTTTCTTCACGAAGGGCCTCCGGAATTGGTCTTCTGGTGGCAGTATAAATATGATGAACTGTAGCCTATAACAGGCACCGGATCCTTATGCAAGGACAAAACGTCCGAATGTGTGACAAAAGTCACGTTGTAGCTGCTTTGCGATGATGCCGGCGGTGATTGATCTACACCCCCGCTGAGCCACCGTACAGGAAACAGAGTGCGGAGCCTATAATTTAGCGGGGAAAACACAATGCATGAGCCCGTCAAGTCGTGCATCCATTTCGGCACAAGCATTCCCTGGCGAGGGTAGATCATTAGACAACCAGGCATTGTGCAATATGGCCTATACTCAATGTCACGGGGAAGGGAGGACAATAAAGTGAGGCGGGGGGGGGGGGGGGGGGGGATTGCAACGGCAGGGTGGGGGGGAGGGGAGCATGGAGATGTATTAATGTCACATAGGCCATAGCCTGCCTCCTTTAAGCCTGGCGGAGAGTCAGCCGAGCCAATTTCCATTATCATATTGATTGAAATAGTTCATCATAGTGTAATTTTAGGTTTATCGCCACCCGGTTGGGAATAAGACCAAAGCATTATCTAACAAAAAGCTATTGTTCCTAAGGACGTTTCGCTGTTCCAGTTCATTGATGGAGTTGATTAAGTTTAAATGAAGCAGACACTGGATAAAAGTGAGGGTATTGACCAGCCAGCACTGCACCTCGCTTGAAAAAGCCTGATACATGCGGAAAAGCAAGATTTGCTAAATGCTCTAATCTTCAATCAAATCTAACATCAATACAGACAAAGTTTGGTAATGAGAGATTCAATGAAGCATGCCGAGGAGAGAATTAATCCCCCTCGCCTAAACAGGGTTCAACTTTGAAGCTTGCTCCTCAGGATAGATAGTTATCTAAATGCTAAATAAGAAACGTATTGTACTTTTCACAGCATGCTAATCATTTGTTCATTTTGTCTCCATTATTTGTTCTCTCATACATTCCAGTTTGTTGATCTTGTGATTAGATCAACCTTGGATAGTCGAGGAGAAGGGAATTAGAAACCCGCCTGTGAGATTTGGCACATGTCAGCCGATAGTGTTTATGGCCTATATTCCCGGGGTATTGCCACTGTGTCCTTTTGCAAGTTCACAGTGTGGGAAATTGGCCAACAAATGAATGGCATTTTAACTATAGGCGTATTAAAGTGGATTAGTCCACACGGGCCTGCAGGTTGTAAGGAAGGTAGACCCCAGACAGATAGGAGGCTGAAGCAGCCTAATTTGTGCTTAATTGATACAATGAAAGCTGTGTTGATGTGTTTCTGTTAAGATATAAGATGTAAACTGGAGAACACATTTCCAGCTTAGAAAAGTATTTTTGTATATATGTATTTTGGATTATTAGTACTAAGGGTTCTTTATCCTTTAGCACAACATTAAAGTCACGTTTCTAAAACTCTAGCACTTTGAGATTGTTACAAATATAAAATGTGTTACAAATAGAATTTATTATGATTAACTTTTCTAAAAATTATCCTCCGTTCTCCAGAAAGACACACATTGTACTTTATTTGAGTGATTCAATGTTATTTTCATGTGATAATATAGTATGGTCTCACAGACTAGCTAATAACCAGTAAATAACCAAGTAAATTCACCATCATCAGTATTTTAGTATTTTTTGCTGTTAGGTCCAGCGTGTCTGCACCAAATTAGAAATAAGGAAGTCCTGGATCGAAGTCTGAGAGCAGTTACACTAAAGAATATGCGTTTTGGCGTGTAGCTATAGCTAGATAGTCTAGTAGACGCAGCTTGTGCAATATGTCATTCTGAGTTGCATTATAGGCCTGCCCTCTGCTGCTCATAGGATTCCATTCAATCTGAATCTCAAATATCAAATACAAACTTATTAATATAAGTAAAATTCCATGCTCCATTCAGGCAATAGCCATGCTAACTTGAAGTGAGTTCCTGAACTTCCTGGATAGGTAATGTTAGAATAAATTCTTTAACCCTTTCACTGCCACACTAACAAAGGTTTAACCCTTTCACTGCGACAATACGGAAGGTTAACCCTTTCACTTCCAAGTCAAGAGTCACTTTATTGTCCCATCAGCTGGGACATTTGTCTTGGGCTTACACCCACTACAGCCACAGACACATACATACAGACATGACACAGCACAACTGACTCCAAACAATACACAATATAAAAGATACAGTAAAGTACCTGCACAGCAGGATGTCTGGCAACACAAAATTAGAATAGTATACACAAATAATATAATATTAATATTATAATATTATAGTATACACGATAATATAGCAACCAAATATCCGTTCGATAGTTGCCCTTTATCTGGCACTATTTAAAAGTTGAACTGAGATCGGAATAAAAGAGTTTTTAAACCTGTTTAGTCTAGAGCGTGGAACTCTAAACCTCCTCCCAGAGGGCAGTAGCTCATACTCGGCATGTAAAACATGGGCGGGGTCCGAGACTATTCTATTGGCTTGCCTTAGAGTAGCCTGTTCAAAAATAGACTGCAGGGATGGGTGACCTTTCACCCCTATGATCTTCCATGCAGTCTGCATCAGACGGACCAGTTTGGACTTTAATTGTACAGACAGGTTACCAAACCAAGCTGTAATACCGTATCTGATGAGACTCTCTGATTGATTGATTGATTGAAAACTTTATTAACAGATTGCAGAATGGGTACAGTACAGTACAGCTCAATACATACAATTGTAAAGGGGATGCAGACCAGAGAAAGACTTTCGTCTTGTTTACATCAGGGTCCCCCATTTTCAATTCATCATAACATATATGACATACACGACATACAGATAGACAGTACTGCTACATCTATACATTTATGACATATCAGATTTGCAAATACAGTACTGTTTGTGATACCAAAAGAGTCCAGAAAATAGAGTATATACATTTGACGTAGAAACTGTACATTGGAGGGTAGGGGGGGGGGGGGGGGGGGCGGACTGTACATACAGATTGGTAGAAAAGTAACATAAATTTTTTATCTACACCATGCACTCTAAGGCGACGTAGAAAGTGCAGTCTTTGTTGTAGTCTGCTACACAGGCTATCTACATGGGTGTTCCAGGTTAGTGTGTTATCGACAAAAATCCCAAGATATTTATATGAAGAGACCTGTGAGATGGGGTCAAACACCATCTCCTCAGTCTTCTTAACATTTAAAACCAGACAGTTATTGTCGCACCAGTTTACAAACCTCTGGATTTCCGAATAATAGTCAGCTAGGTCACTGTCATTCTTAATTAGAGCTAAAATGGCAATGTCATCAGAAAATTTCATGAAGCGGTTGTTAGGATAGATGCTTCTGCACTCGTTCGTATACAAGGTAAAAAGCACAGGTGAACTTACTATACCCTGGGGAGCTCCAGTGCTCAGGGTTCTAGATTCTGAAAGAGTGCTGTTAACCACACGATAAAGGGTTAACCCTTTCACTACCACACTACAGAAGGTTAATCCTTTCACTACCACACTACAGAAGGTTAATCCTTTCACTACCACACGACAGACGGTTAACCTGGGTTTCATCCTGGAGGCAAATCTTTCCTGTGACAAAATGGCAACCAATGTAATAAAAAAAGTCAAAAAACGAACAAGATTCTTGTACCGAATCTCCTCTCTGGTAAACAAGAATACCCTGAAGACTCTAACAGGAGCACTCATTCAAGGGTACTATATGCTGGCACCTATACCAAAGCACCTCAAAGGCACTAAAAACAAGATTACAAACATCACAAAACAAACTGGTCAGACTACTGCTTGACTACTGGTTTACAAGATACACCACTAAGGTACCCATGTACATGTCAAAATACTTCCCAAAGGTCAGTGAATACCACGACCACAACACCAGAGGGAGTTCCACAAATCATGTTCAACCCAGATTCGGCTCAAACAAGGCACATCAATGTGGAACGCCCTACCCACAGCCGTAAAAGAATGTGAATTCCTACCCACCTTCAAAACCGCTCTAAAAAAGCACCTACAGGAGGCCGCAATTCGAAACTGGCCCCGGTAAATGTCCAACCCCGCCTGATGTAAACAAGACAAAAGTCTTTCTCTGGTCTGCATCCCCTTAACAATTGTGTGTATTGAGCTGTACTGTAGTGTACCCATTCTGCAATCTGTTAATACAATTTTCAATCAATTAATCAATCAATCAATCAGGAACAGTATATTTATGCTATTGGTGTAAAGTTGATGACAGACTTTTATTGAGATGTTGTGATGGCAATGCTATCTTTGTTAAGTGTGACACCTGTGTCTTCATCAGCGAGTATATACGCTTAAACCGTCATGAAGATGACATTTCTATTGAAACACTGGCTCAATAACAGCTTGGCGTTAGAGTTACGAGTGGTTTCTTCTGTAATACTTTATAATACAGCCCGCGTTGTACAGCGTAATTATCCGGAACTTACTGTGTAACTTCCTCATATGAATTTGTATGTATAAAATATTTACAGGTTCCTACTGGTATACTTAAATGTACTGTAGCTACAGTATACAGCCGAGTTCACATACAGGGTAAATGTCAGGAAGTTACTCTA